>NW_026712447.1:0-83982 GCF_030504385.1 Musca domestica | reverse complement strand
GTAAATTAAGGGAGATCACCCTAATACTTCTGAATATTTCTGTAGGAATTTTAAACCCATTAAGGTCTCAAGAGGGGTTATTATACCCTACACCACATGTCGTCAGGGTATTATGTCTTTGTGCATTTGTTTGCAGCATAGAGAAAAAGCAAGATAGACCCATAGTTCCTTTTGACGATCTGATATGCATGTCCGTCCTCCGTCTGTCCATGTATTAGCACAAAGCATTTTTTTGATCCAGGACAAACCCCTATTGACATTGGAGACAATCGGTCAAAATTTAGATATAGCTCCTATATATTCTTCGTCCGATTTGGCTAAATCTGTAATATTATTTGAAATAGGATGGAATTTAGCACACCAGAGCCGAAAATACAATGACTTTTTTAACCATGTGCATGGTTAATTTTTTCATGGTAAATGTTTGAGATTACAAACACAAATAACGTTATATAAGTCAAATGTAGATGAAAAATAGTTTAATTAACGTTGTATAAGGTTGTTGTTTTTTGAGAGAGACGGAAAAATGTGAGAGATACATAAAATTTAAAGTGCCTTCGGCTCTGTTGTGGTCAACAATTTTGAACTGCTTTGTGTTTGACGAAGTTCAATATTACAATATACGAAGTTGCAACGAATGTGACTGTCATATTCCCCCTCCTCCTCTTTATCGAATCTCTTTCTGTGGTCTGAATATGTGTAAGAAAGATCAAATAGACAATCACCTTCTTTAGTTGGTGTTGAATAGTGCAAGGGAGTAGTGCACGTGCTCGTGGGAATAGTGCTTGGTATAAGGTAAGTAAAAGCTGGTGAAATTAACAAATATATTTGATTGTAATTTGTATTTGTTTTAATAGAAAAACCCTGATACTATTTCAACATAGTAATGTGTTATTGCTATATTCAAATTGTATCAGATTTGTCTATCAAATAAACTATAAATTACAATAAAGAAACAAAAATAACGGTAATACATGAAAAAACAAGCAACAACACGTATATGCGCGACAAGCAAAAATGAGGAGAGAAATAATGTGTGAGTGTTTATTCATACATATGTGTTCTTTTTGTCTTTGCTTGTGGCTGCTACGACGTACATTAGCGTATGCATTTGTCACCAAATGTACGTTGTTGTTGTTGTTGAAGCGACAGTGTTCATATTTATGTATATCTTTTTGTTTTTTCTTCTCAGTTGTTTTTTTCTCTGGTGTCTTTTTTTGGGTGTTCGTGCGTACATTTTTGGTAAGTTGTGACAATACTATTTGCTTTTATTAACTACTAGTTTCTTCTTCTGTTTTTGCAGTCGGTGTTTGGCGTTTTGTAGTTTTTTTCACAATGGCTGAGGAATATAATTTAAAATCACTCGGTAAGGGCGTTAAAAAATAAAATTTATATTAACATATATCTTTCTTTACCAGCCCTCCCTTAAATATACATACAATTTGTAATGGAAATACATATTTTAGAAATATGCGGTATTAATAAATAAATAATAATAAACTTGTAAAAATTACATTTTTCTTGTTTTATTCAAACAAAGGTTAATTTATTATTAAAATTATCATATGAACTGTTTAGACAAACTGACTATGAATGTTATTATAACAATTATCATGGTTACAAAAATTTAACAGTGCATTGTTAAAACAACAATTTTTTTTCAATATCAACAATTTTCGTGGTTAAAAAGTCAATCATGGAATAGCTAAATTACGATGATTATTTTTAAATACCAGTCAACAAGAAAATGTTTAAATTAACCTTACATAACGTAGACTCCAAATCATGTTTATTTATGGTTAAGCTAACCTTGTATAAGGTTAATTTTTTTTTCTGTGCATTTGTCTAGAAATAAGTATGTTAAATTTTGTGGAAATGGGTTCAGATATAGCCATATCTCTCATATATATTCTTCATCCGATTTGTTAAATTCCTACTCCACAACAATAACAACGATGTTCGGAGAAATATCAAATACAGCTCAGAAATACCTTTGCCAAATTTTATCGAGATCGGTTCGGATTTGAATATAGCTCCCATATATATCTTCATCCGATTTCACGTTTATTGTGCCTAAAAAGTGTAATATCAGCTGAAATTAGATGGATTTTGATGAATACCGGTTCAGACACAAATGACTTCGTCAAATTTAGTAGAAGCCCGCAAATTATTTTGTTCCTTTTGGCTTTAAATTATAACTGATTTAACAGTTATAGTTGGTAGGTTTTAATTCTCAAAAGATCCCCATAAAAGTTTATTTCTTATATGTGGCTCAACTATTTATGTAAATGGTGTAGGTTATTATTAAGTCGGCCCAGTTCGACTTTGGCCTTTCTTTAGTGTGTTTTGAATATATTATATTTGGTAAAATCTATTTCAAGACATTTTGTCATATGAAGCAGCCCCTTTTTACGGACCAGTGAGACAAATCATTTTCGAATTGATAAACTATTTACTTTAATTCCCCTTGTACGTTCTTGCCGTAGGGTGAACATTATTTTCTAATGTGCCTTAATCTGAGTCAATATTTATTTATGTTCTGCTTCTAATACCAAAATTCTGATCTATTGAAATTCTTGATCGTAATATCAGCCTTATGGCTACAGAAGGCATATATAATTTTATATTCGGACACTCTATTGAAGGGAGTATGGATTTGGTCCAAACCTTATTCGTTTCGGATTCGGTTTTGTCGACAGATATATATCATCCTCAGTTTATGTGTGATAATAATATATATTTTGTCTTCATTATACAAAATGTTTACCCTTTATTCGGATGGTGCCGAAGGCTAGGTCTGATATATTTATTGCGAGCTGAAAAGTTTAGACTACATCAACTACTTCTAAGAGTGTAAGAATATATTAAAACTTATAATACTAATACCGATAAAAATATTGAGATTTGCAATAATTACTTATTCCCAGTTTTGTGGGATTAATTGGTAATCAACATTTTTTATATTTTGTGAGGGAGGTGCCAGAAGGAGTGAACCGACATATTCCATATTAACATTACATCTATGGCTTAGATAAATATTATTTTTTACCCTTTGTGGGTGAGATACCTGAAATAATGGGCCGATGATTTCCATATTCACACTTGAACTAATGTCGATACATCAAATACTTATTTTAATTTTATAACACTTGTCTCTTTTTAAAATGTTGATACATTGTGGGGGTAACAAACGGAGTGGGTCGACATTCATTTCAAATCTCGAGTGAATTGTTTCGGATATTATTGGGATTATAAGTAACCAAACTATGACCCTTTGTGATGGAGGTACCAGTAGGAGTGGTTCGATATATCGATGAGACACGTTTGGGTCGTATCAAATGATATGTATCCTTTGAGGGTATAATAGAAATCTCCTAAAAAAACGGAATATGGAATTTTTGTTCAACTTCAAACATTGTAATATTATATTAGATCTTAGTTATGTTCAAAATATCGACAGTATCGGCCAACTTGCTCTGCTAACTCCTTCATAAAGGGTCAAAACACACGAAAAACGAAAATGGGATTATTCGATAAATACTTTCCAACTTTGTACATTACAATATTTTCATCAGCACTAAACCTAGGGGAATGATGCAGTAGGAGCCTTCGGTATAGAAATAATTTTCAGAATGCCTTAAATATATGCAGTGGCTACATACTTTTCGGCAAAACTGAGGTCCCATAAATAGTACATATATTTGTAATCAGCATAAAAAACAGTTTAGTGTTTTGAAATCGAAACAGAGATCGAAGATTTGACAAACAACTTTTTATTCTATCTGAGAAGACTGATCGAAAATAAGCTATTTCGTTTGCAACTTGATATTTGGGGATCTTATCCTTATATCTCAATGTACAAAAAATATCAATAAATAGTGCATGGTGGTGAGGTTATTGTCAGAATAGAAGTATATTGCCTTTGGAGATGATCGCAAAATATTTAGGTGTTGAAATGGATCAAAATAGACATTTTTCGTGATCTTGCTGTTGCTCTATATGACACAATTACAGACCACGCGGAAGCATGAAGTTAGAGTTTAGGGCTGGGCAGAAGCCTAACAATTTGCACGGTTATCGGACAATATTTAATACCAAGTAAATATTGTCCGATATAATAAGCCATAACTTTTATGTAAAAAAATTTGAATTTTTATTTTGACAATTCTCACCAATTTCGAATAGCCTTTTGCCAGAAAAGGATAAAATCTAAGAAAATCGAGTTAAATATTTCAACAAAAAAGTGAATATTTATATTCTCAGCAATACGGCTAGAGAGGGTATATAACATTTGATACGGTCAAAACGTGCCTAGTCGAAATAACGGTCCTAGGTCTCTTTGGACCAAATCCGTTTCAGGATATTTGGAGGCGATCTAGCGAAGTCTGTCTGTTCGCCCGTCTGTCTGGCTGGTGCGCAAGTTATATAGATTAAAACACATGTAATTTATTTGATTTATTTAAATATTTTTTATTACACATTACAAATGTAAGGCCGTTAAACTCTAAACTCCAACTGAACTTAAATTAATAGTGTTATGAATATTTAAACTAAATAGATAAAGAGAAATAAAGAATAAAAAGAGATTGGAATATTCATTGAGAGAAAGATATTATAATAAAGAGAATGGTAGTGGTAAATGGGAGACAGTGATAATGACTTGGTGAAATGAATACAAATAATAAAACATAATGGGTAAAAACAGTAAATAAAATAGAGTGAAGGGCATAATTTAATTCATATATATTTTAAATACGTAACTCGCACGATAACTCTCGAAGGGAGTATCTGATTTGGTCCAAACTTGGTACACTATAATATTTTGTCAAAATTAGATCGAGTTCGGAGATGGGGATTTTCGGTCCATTCCCTCTGGTACCTCCCCACAAAATATCGAAATTTCCAAAATATATATTTTCTGCACAGAAAGAGAAACGATAATCCGATTTTGCTCTTACTTACAAATCCTAATATTTGCATCAGTTCTAGGTCAGGTGTGAAAATGGACAATATCGGTCCACTCCACCGAGAACCTCCTCCCCCAAAGGTCGAATTTTTGTATATCCATTAACCTCATAATACGCAAATGGAACATCCAATTCCATTCAGACTGGATACATGTCAATATTTCAATCAACACAAAATCTGTTGTAAAGATGGTACAGATCGGACAAGATAACACAAAGGCTCATAATTTCAATACTTTTATTTGTCATAACTTATATACAGGTCGCAACTATCGTAAGATCCTCTAAAATGTTGCATTGGATGGCTACTCGGCATTATTTCAAAAACGAACTCTTCCAAAATTGTACATAAGGGAAGTTTCAATATGTTGAAGTGCGGCAGGGTATCACATAATAGGTCCGCAGGCCTATAGCATTTGCTTGTTGTGGAGTTTTAATTTGGTATCAACGTGCTGAAAATTCACAATTTCCACTATTTCATCACATGTGTATTTAATTGACTTATTCCCGTTTATTTTTATACCCTCCACCATAGGTATTTTAAGTTTGTCATTCCGTTTGTAACACCTCGAATTAGGTCCACGTTTTAGTATAGCCCCCATATAATGGTAACTCCATATTTTCGGTAGTTTGGTGATTTAAGCGACCTTATTCACCGGAATTGTTTCAAATTTGGTATTTGAAGGTCGTAATGCCTAAGACAGAAAATTGTCTGTGCAGGTTCACGTCTTCGTATAGCCCCCATATAACGGTACCTCCCGATATTCGGTATTTTGATGATTTTAGCGACATTATTCACCGGAATAGTTTCAAATTTGGTATTTGAAGAAAATTGTCTTGCAGGTCCACATCTTCGTTTAGCCCTTATATAACGGTACCTCCCAATATTCGGTATTTTGATGTTTTTGGCGTCATTATTCACCGGAATTGTTTCAAATAACGTATTTGAAGTTCGTAATAGATACTACAACATAAAACAGAAAATGGGCCATGTAGGTCCACGTCTTCGTATAGCTCCCATAACAGGGTACCTCCCGATATTCTGTATTCTGATGATTTTAGAGACATTATTTACCGGAACTATTTCAAATTTAGTATTTAAAGTTCGTAATGGATGCTACAGCGCCTATGACAACATTGTCTGTGCAGGTCCACGTTTTATAACACCCATGGTACCATCCTATATTTCGCATTTTGATGATTTTAGCTACATTACAAACAGATTTTTTCAAGTTTCGCATTTGAATATTGCAATAGCTTGTGACAAAAGTTGCCTATGCAGGTAACGTCGTCGTATAGACCCTAATATACGGCTACATTCGGTATTTTTAAGATTTTAATAGACTTTTTAACGGATTTAATTTTTTTTTTTGAAAATTGCCAATTTTGTACCAAATGGTGGAGGGTATTCAAAGTTCGGCCAAACTTACAGCATTTTTAGTTGTTTTTTTTTTTTTTTTTTTTGATAAGCTCAATGAAAAGCAAAGCTAACTTTCTGTCTTTATTAAGAACATATCTGTGGAAATTCATCAAAATCCACCAACTAACCCTTTCAAATAACAAGACCATGTTATCGAATTCCTTTAGACCAATAAAAAAAAAAACAACACAAAAAAGCTCTTCAACATGTTGTTGTTAATGGCAAACAGCTACCAAGACAATTAGTTACAGATAAACTTAACAATGGTGGATAAACGCCAAAAACGTAAATTGTTTTATGTTGAATTACAACAACAACACACCAACAACAAAAGCAACAACGAAAAACGTCAGCCAGAACAGAAACCGAAAAAACTAACCGACAACAACCACATTTAAGACAAAAACAAACAGTAGTGCAACAGTTAACAGTTGTTGTTGTTGTTGGCGATGTTTTGTAGAAATCCCGCCGAAAAATAAGACAGCCGAAACAGAAGCTCTACTCCCAACGTTTTGTTTGTGGTGTGGTCCAATGCGTTTTACACAAAAGATCCGACCAACCGTCCGACAGACCGACCGACAAAACAAAATGTTGCCGTCAACATTATCGGGGCAACACGATCAGTGTTTTTTTTGATGTTATCTCATGGACATAATCTTTAGACAAAGATTTGAACAAGCGGTAGACTCGATGACGGGCTGGCTGGCTGACTGACTGACGAACGGAAAACGCCAAAAGCCATCATCAAACGGGCCAACCGACAAAATAAAAGCAAACACAGCAGCAACAACAACTGCATCACATGATGACGATGTTGATGAAGAGATGATGACAAGCGGCGGCAGACTCTTCTTAGCCAAAAAAGCCCAAAGACAAGAGCTTCCCAGGCTTCCCATTTTAATATTCGCCAAGCCGAAAGCCACGAACACATCTTGTCAATGGTCAAAGCATCACCACCAACTGCATCTGACACAATTTTGGCCCATGGATATGATGCTGCTCTGTTGTTGTTGTTGTTGTTGGCGCTAGCCATTTAAGGACCAATTAAATATGCTCTTCAAATAAAATCAAAATAAAAACGATCTCCAAATAACAACTTAACTTTTGTTGGCTGAGTTATTTGCCTGCGCCACAAGCTTTAACTTTTGATCTTGGTTCAATGGGCCACTTGTGAAAAATGCCGACATTGCCAGGCATCAATTCAGGGAATAGTTGAACTTTTGTTTTACAGCCGGAGTATTACTTGTAACTTATAGATTTTTTACACCGAGAGAAAATGGCATTTAAAGTTCAAAGGACCCTCGAAAATTTCTTAACAATTAAAAAGCAGTACATTCGTGCGAGTCGAACTTTGAATAACCTCCACCATTTGAAACGAATTTGGAAATTTAAAAAAAAATCAGCTACAAATTCTGTTAAAATCTTAAAAACTCCAAAAATATAGCCGTTATATTGGGTTCTATACGACGACGTGGACCTGCATAGGCACTTATGTCATAAGCCATTACAATATTCAAATACGAAACTTGAAGAAAATACGGTGAATTACGTAGCTAAAATCTCGTCAAATACCGACTATAAGGGAGTACCGTTATATCAGGGCTATACGAAGACCTGGACCTACATACACAATATTCTGTCACAGGCTGTTGTACCTATTAGGAACTTCAAATACGAAATTGCAAAAAATTTCGAAGAATATTGTACATAAAATTGTCAAAACACCGAATATAGGAAGGTACAGATATATGGGACCTATACGAAGACATGGACCTGCATATACAATTTTCTGTCATAGATTGTAGTTCTTATTACGAACTCTAAATACCAAATTTCAAACAACTCTGTGAATAATGTCACTAAAATCCTCAAAATACTGAATATTGGAAGGTACCGTTATATGGAGGCTATACGAAGACGTGGGCCTAAATATGCATTTTTTGTCATAAGCTGTAGTACCCATTAAGAATTCTAAATACGAAATTTGAAACATATCCGGTGAATAATTTCCCTAAATTCGTCAATATATCGAATATCGGGGAGTACCGTTGAATGTGGGCTATACGATATCGTGGACCTATATAGACAATACGCTTCCAGGGGGCAAAGTACTCAGAAGAACTCCTTTTGGGGATTTCAGACAATTTCATTGAAAAAATTGGATACAATCATCAAAAAACCGATTATCGGGGTACCGTTATTTGGGGGCTGTACGATATCGTGGACCGATATAGCCCATTTTCGAACTTGACCTGCCTGCAGACAAAGGACTGGTCTGTGCAAAATTTTAGCTTCCTATCTTTATTTGTTTTGACTTCAGGGTGATTAAAACAGACGGACGGACAGAAATACACTTAAAAATCCACGTTCTATGTTTGGAGGGGTTTTAAAATATATTTGACGTTAAAAGCTCAGAGGGCTTTTCACGTTCAAAGCTCCGAGAGTCCATACAAATATTCTCAAAATAAATTCCATGAAAGCACAGATGGTTTCCCACGTTAAAAGTTCTGAGAGTCTATAAAACTATTCGCAAACAAAGCCAAGCTGAAAGGTAGGGGTGTATAAAACTTAAAAAACAGCTTAAAAATTCAGAGGGTCTAACAAGTTCAAGAAAAAAAAAAGAAAAACATTAGAAGGTCAGATGGTCTATAAAATTTTTATCCACCTTAAAAGCTCTGAAGTTCTATACACAAGTTCTTGAAAAAATCTCGTTAAAAGCTCAGAGGGTTTGTAAAACTATTAAAAAAATCCACTTTAAAAGCTCTGAGGTTCTATAAAGCTACTCTTAAAACATAGCGTGAAAAGCTTTAAAGGTTCGTAAAGATATTCCTGAAAATAACGTTAAAAGCTCAGGGAGCTCGTAAATTATTCATGAACAATTTTCATTAAAAGCTCTGAAGGTCCATAAAGCTACTCTAAAAAACAC
This sequence comes from Musca domestica, assembly GCF_030504385.1. Lineage (NCBI taxonomy): Eukaryota > Metazoa > Arthropoda > Insecta > Diptera > Muscidae > Musca > Musca domestica. The sequence goes on along the minus strand of NW_026712447.1, from coordinate 74,669 downwards.
GTTGAAAATCTCAGATTGTTCGTACAACTATTTATAAAAAATCCACATTAAAAGTTCTGTGGATCTATAAAGCAACTCTTAAAGAAAACACGTTTAAAGCTCGGAGAGCTATCTATAAAAAATTTCCATTAAAAAAACCCACGATAAAAGCTCAGAAGATCTTAAATAGATTCTTAAACAGCTTACATTAAAAGCTCAACGAGTTTGTAAAACTATTTAAAAAAGCTCTGAGGGTCTAGTCTAGCTAGACGGTCTAGCTATGATGTTCTATATGAGTTATATAAAGCTACTATTATAATATCCACGTTGAAAGCTCTGAGTGATCAAAATACTTCTCTTATAAAGTCCACATAAAATGCTCTGAATTAAAAGCTCTGAGGGTCTATAAAACTACTCTTAAATAATCCACGTTGGAAGCTCTGAGAATCTATAAAAATTCACGTTAAAAGCTCTGAAGGTCTATAACATACTCCTGAGGAATTCACCTTAAAAGTTTAGAGAATTCGTAAAACTATTTATATGATTCAGATTAAAGCTCAGAGGGTTAGTAAAACTATTTCTAAAAAAATCATTATAAAATTTTGAGGTCTATATAGCTACTCTTAAAAATAGCGTGAAAAGCTTTGAAGGTTTACAAACATATTCCTGAAAATATCACGTTAAAAGCTCAGGGAGTTCGTAAAATTATTCATGAACAATTTTCATTAAAAGCTCTGAAGGTCCATAAAGCTACTCTTAGGAAACACGTTGAAAGCTCAGAGATTTTGTAAAAATGTTTATAAAATGTACTCTAAAAGCTCTGATAAAGCTATTCTTAAAAATAAATTCTACGAAAAAGGCTTTGAAAGTATTTAAATATATTCTTGAAAAACTTACATTAAAAGCTCAGAGGGTTTGTAAAACTATTTTAAAAAGCTCGATAAAAGCTCTGAAGGTCTTTAAATATATTTTTGAAAAACTTACATTAAAAGCTCAGAGGGTTTGCAAAACTATTTAAAAAGCTCTGAGGGTCTAGCTATGATGTTCTATATGAGTTTATATAAAGCGACTATTGTAACATCCACGTTGAAAGCTCTGAGGGTCTAAAAGACTACTCTTATAAAGTCTACATTAAAAGCTCTGAAGGTCCATAAAGCTAATATTATAAAATCCACCTTGTTAGCTCTGAGGGTCTATAAAACTTCTATTAAAAATCCACGTTAAAAGCTCTGAGGGTCTATAAAGCTTCTCTTAAAAATCCACGTAGAAAGCTCTGAGGATCTACTCTTGAAAAATTACCCTAAAAGCTCAGAGAATTCGTAAAACTATTTATTAATAATTCACATTAAAAGCTAAAAGGTCTATAAAGCTTCTCTTAACAAGTTCACGTTAAAAGCTCTGTAGGTCTATTAAACTCTTTTTTAAACCCGGACTAAAAAAGCTCAAAGGACCTATAAAAATATTATTAGAAATTCTCCTTGAAAGCTCAGAGGTTGTGTAAAAGCATTACAAAAAATTTACGTTAAGGGTTCCAAAGGTCTAGTTTTTTAAATCCACGTTCAAAGTTCAGAGGACTCAAATATCAATTTCAAAACTCTGAGGAGGTCTAAAAATTGTTATAAAAATTTACAATTAAAGCTCAGAGAAATTAAAAAAAAAAATTAACGACGATTGAAAGTTCAGAGACACTTGGAGTAATGTTTTATATTTAAATCCCGTTTAAAGCTCAGAGGGGCTATGTAAAAAATATTATCTAAAAATTCACTTCAAAGCTCGGAGGGCAAAGAAGAAAATATTCTTGAAAACACTCGGACCCTCTGATAAAGAAATATATAATTCTATAGAGGATGCTTAAAAAGTGTATTCTTTAAAAACCTATATTCAAAGCTCAGAGGATTAAATATTCTTGAGAAATCCACGGTTAATGTTCACAAGGTTCTTAAAAAGATTTTATTTAAAATTTAAATCTCGTTTAAAGCTGAGAGGGTCCATGCAAAAATATTAACTAAAATCCACTTCAAAGCTCGGAGGGTGAATAAGAAAATATTCGTTAAAATCCAAGTTCGAACCCTCTGATTAAGAATACACAATGCTATAGAGGATGCTTAAAAAACGTATTCTTTAAAAATCCATATTCAAAGCTCAGAGGGTAAAATTAAATAAAATATTCTTGAGAAATTCACGGTTAAAGTTCAGAGGGTTCTTAAAAAAATTTATTTAAAATTCACTTTTGAAAGATTCTCCTTTAAAATACAGTTCTCTCAGTTTACCTTGCCTTCCCTTTTTAGAGAAGCCAACATATTTCCCAAATCACTGTACTGTAGCCAAGCTTTCCATTCAAACTCCAGAAACCTTCAGTTATCGATTACTTCATTGACTTCATTTTATTTTTGCTACAGAACTGCCGTTTATTGAATGTCATTTGCAATTGCTGGGCAAATGTCCTTCCCCTGTCCCTCCTTTCCAACCTATCAATAACTCATTTTAATATGGCTAAAACTATTTCATAAGTAGAAAGAGCTCCAACCACATCTGAAGCGCAGTACAATGGAATGAAGCAAAACCAACCACGACAAAGCAATGTGAAACGATCCTGCTAGGCTGCCTGCCTTACTGGCAACTCAAGTACTACCTCTCTACCAACCTCTACTGGTGGTGGCCCGGCATCATCCAGCATTTATGCATACCAAACGTCCATTGTGGGTTATTAGGCTGTCGTCCCATTTGGTATGTTAACGTGGCTTTTAATTTGAATGCGGCAAACTTTTAACGTCGAAAAAGACTTTATTTAAATTTTTCACATATTTGGCATGTTTGTTTCTTTCTGTGATTTTTTCCTTTCGGTTTCTGTTGTAGTGGTTGGGGAGAGATTTCTGCAAGTTTTACCTTTTGGGTTCGATCTTATTTTATTCATGTTTTTTTGTATTTGTTTTGTTTGTTGTTATTGCCATTTAGGCCAATTATAATTATAAAGTGATTTGTCAAGACATTATGTTCGCCAGAGCCAACAAAGTCGGGAATTTAATGTATGCAATAATGAGCTATAGCGCCGTCATCGTTTAAATTATAAAGGGAAATATGTATAATTGAATATGAGGAAACTCAAAGGGACGTAAAAGGTCAAAGGAATAACATATTTGATGTTGAGGTTAAAGATGGTTAATATTATGTTGCGATGGTAGAGTATCAGTCGTTCCACAGCATATGTCCGATAATAAACAAAGTATAATGAAGAGCCAGAGTGTTGTCGAAAAATATTTCTTATAAAACTCCACGTTTTTATCCAGGAAGTTCTGAAATAATAGTCTTTTTCTAGGTAGACTTTAAAATGTTTTAAAATAATCATATTTTTTCAAGGACACATTTTCTTAGAATTTTCTGAATTTTGCAGGAAAATCCTTAAAAATTCGGTATTTTGAAAAAGCACTAAAAATCCACGATATTTGCCTGATTCTTGTTCCTGAAGGAGTAACATATTTTGAATAGAACCATTTTGTTTTTATTTTTTTCATTTATATCTTTTAAATAAAAAGACCACGACTTTTGTGGGGTGGATCTTAAAAGTATTTGTTTTCGAGAGATCTTATGTAAATATTCTTAAAAAGATATGAGAATTTTCTCCAGGAAGACCATATAAAAATATTCGTAAAATATTCCCGACTGGTTTTGTCTGGGAACATCTTGGGAAAATTTTTTGTAAAAATCTAATTTTTTTAGGATGGCATTGTTAAAAATTCCTAAAACATTGTCTGGGACGACCTTTTGAAAGATTTTTTTTTTCAAAAAAATCAACGTTTTCTGTGCGGGAAACCTTGACAAATATTCGTAACACAATTAAAGTTTTTTCAAAAATATTTGAAAAGCCCAGTATTTTCGATGTTCTTTTATTATCCACGAATTCCTTTAAAAGCCCTTAAAAACATTGTATTAAAAGCCCAAAACTACAAAAATTGCCAAGATTGTCTCAAAAATAATCGTATAAAATCCACGATTACTGTCCGGGACAACCCTTTTACCATCGTTCTCACTAATAAACAAACGTTGTTTTTATAAAAACAACAATAAGGTATTAACCTGACCATTTTGCACAACAACAACATCACCTGGATAAAAATATTGTCAAAACATCCACAATTTTTGACAAGGAGGTTATGCAAAATAATTCTTAAAATAAATTGGACAGTTTCAGCCGGTGTTCCAACAGATAAATATCCTCAGAATTTTACCGATTGTTTCTATATACCCTTTATGGGGGACGTACCAAAAAATTGGGCCTAGATATCCCAACTTTAGATCTAATGTGGGTACAGTAAAGGAATTCTGTAAAAGGATTTCACCATTTACTGGAGTTATTATTATTCAATTATACCTTTTTGGGAATGTCACGATAAGCAGAGGCCTGAGATTTTCCGAAATCGGCCCTGACCTAAGTATGATATAATTATAACCACGGACCAAGTTGGAGTATTGGTTTCAGGCTGCTGTCATTTCTAAGCAACTCGTCCGACAGGTGTTAAAATTATTCCAGTGACCGCTCATTATATTCTTTACAAGCGTACAAAAGCATTGTGGTGAGAATTTTCCAGAAAAAAAGTTATTTGTGATGGAATTCAAGCGTGATAGTGTGATTTCTTTATATTCGGCTTGAAACCTACAAGTGGCTATCGTTAGAGCACTCCAGCATTTAAATGTGAATAAATCTTTTGTGTCTCGTACCATAGCTCGTTATCGTGATACTGGTAGCGTAGCCCGACGTCAAGGAAGTGGACGGTAGAAAACAGCAAAATCAGCAGAAATAGTTCGAAAATTAAAGAAGCGACTTGATCGAAACCCGCGTCGCAGTGGCCGAAAAATGGCTCGTGAGATGAACATATCACAATATTCCATTCGGCAAATATTGAAAAATGAGCTCGGGGTAAAGCTATTGAAATTCCAAAAAGTGCAAGAACTTACACCGCAGTGAAAGAAAATAAACTCAAACAAGTAAGAAAAGGCTACAGTCGAGCGGGGCCGACCGTTGAATACCCTACAACACTATAATAAATGATACAGTTTATATAGGCGAGATACTCGAAAGAATTCCACAAGATATTGTGACAAATAATAAAAGAAAACCATCAGGTTTCGTTCTCTAATTTTCGAATAATAGCAACGTAAACTAATTTCCTCATTTCCAATTTATTGGTAGATGTTGCACATAAATGGTCTTCCTAGATCTGGAACCAATATTTCCAACGACCTATAATCTCTCAGAAGTGGCAAAAGATTAACACTTATTATTGGTTTTTGACTGAAACGCACACATTGAATATTTTTGGATGGCCATCCAAAACCGCTTGGCTTTTGCAATGTCCGGTAACCCCCATTCAAGTGTGCCTGAGGATCGGGCGATAATTAGAACCTGCTGACAATTTTACAGTTTTTTTTGGTCCATTTCAACACCTAAGTATATGGCGATCATCTCCAAAAAGAGTAGGCTTCTATTCTGACGCTCATCTTATCCCCATACAAAATTTCGTAAGGATCGGGCCATAAATGCTATCTGTATATGATATCCTGATATTCTAACTACTTAGTTTGTTAGCTGTAGAAATATTACCAAATTTTTAATTCAAAATGAAAATATGCCAAAAAAATATGACAAAATTGAAAAAATATGAGAAAATTTTACAAAATGAAGATTTTCATCTTTAGAGAGATATTTTTATGCGATTTTTTTAGACGTTTTTTCTTTCCTACCAAGGGCCATTCTGAATTAATGAGAATTGTTGAAATCAGTTCAACCGTTCTCGACATATAAGAGATCTTTCAAGCATATCTTCTTTGATAGACATATTTTGCTATATACCCGATTTGTTGGATGTTAACATCAATGTAAAGATCAGAAGTAACCTTGTCATGGCTTTGTGATTTCGCCGGTAATTAAAATATTCGCGGTTTAATGAAAAAATTTTGAATTTTTTCAACGCAAAAGATATGGTCTATTTTACCCGCTAAATATTATCCGATGACCACCCAAATTGTTAGGTTTCTTCCCTGCCCTAAACTCTAGCTACATGTGAAATTCCGCGTCGATTGGTCTATAATTGCGACTTGTATAGCTACTGCAAAATCCGACATTTTTTCAGTATTTGGTCCATTTCAACCCCTAAACATTTGGCGATCATCTCCAAAAGAAATAGGCTTCTATTCTGACCCTAGCTCCACCTCCATTCTAAATTTCGTAAAGATCGGGCCATAATTGCGACCTGTAGAGTGATTACAAATTAACATGGACAGACGGACAGACGGACAGACGGACAGACGGACGGACGGACATACATAGCCAGATCGACTCAGCTCGGCGAGATAGGAAGATCCATATATACTTTCCTATGTGGGAAACCAATATTTCGTGGTGTTACATAATTTTTGGCCCAATCAAACTTATAATACCCCCAACACATAGTGTTGTAGGGTATAAAAAGCTAAAGAGTTGCTTCGCTTGGCCAAAAGTGGTGAACTACTGAATGTGGTTTTCTCCGATGAGAAAACATTCGTTGTCCAGCAGTTTGTAAACAAACAAAATGATCGTGTTTACTTGCCAAAGAGGTCAGCTGAAAATGTGTACCTTCGGTTGGCCACCAGAACTCAAGCGCCGGCCATGGTGGTGGTGTTGGCCCCCATAACAGCCGATGGTCGCTCTCCGCTCGTATTAACCAATTAAAACCATGCACATCATTATGATAGTAAATATTTGGTTTGCAAATGTGGACTCTTCTAAATTGTAATAATCTTTTGAAATCGTTAATAGCGGCTCAAAATCTTAAAATTCCCGTTTCCCTTCATATATGTATGTACTAATATAGAACATATGTACACATATAAGATTAAAGCAGGCGTTCTAAAATATCTTCCTGCGAATAAATATCATTTGCCATTTCTGTCCTTTGAAAGTTTTGGTTCATTTAAACTTGTATTTGACATCAAAATACAAGAAAGGGTGATGGAAAAGTTTTTATCAAAAAAAAAAAAAACTAAATATTTATAGATTTTTATTTGACTTAATACATTGGTCCATATAACGTAATGTTTTAAGATTATCTTATCCACCGGAATTACACCTTAAATGGTTCATCCGCTTAGTCCAATTTTGGCATACTCTTTCCAACTTTCGGTCGATTTCCCACGAGAAAATGATTTAATGTTTTCTTCCAATGTGGGCTCGTCTGTTTAGACATGAGTTTTAACATTAGCCCTACAAAAATAGTTTAAGTCGATAGATTTTAAATTGATCTAAACTGACCGATCCAGAACGTGAAATAAAATGTTCACTGAACTCGACTCTCAATAAGTCCACTGATAGGCATGCAAGTTAATCTCTTGAATTTGGACAAAAATAAAGAAACTTGAAAAATTAAAAAAAAAATCTGTCGAAAAATACCTCTCAAATGAAAACCGTTATATGGGGGCTATACGAAAACGTGGTCATGCATAAGTAATTTGTTTCATAGGCTGTAGCAACGGTTCCGAACATTATATACGAAATTTGAAACAATTCGGGTGAATACTGTTGCAAAAATCATGAAAATACCGAATATCTCGGGGTACTGTTATAAGGGCGCTATACTAAAACGTGGACCTATTTAGACAATTCTCTTCGAGGTGGTAAAGTACTCAGAAGGAACTTCTTGCGTGGATTTTAAGACAATTCCATAAAAAATACCGAATATCGGGGGTACCGTCATAAGGGGGGTATACGATATTGTGGCTTTATATAAACAATTCTCTTATAAGGAAAAAATACTCACAAGAACTCCTCGTGTGGATTTTCAGACAATTCCATTGAAAAATGGGACTAAAATCATAAAAAATACCAAATATCGGGAGGTGCCGTTACATGACCTGCCTGCAAACAAAAGACAGACCTGTGCAAAATTTTAGCTTCCTATCTTAATTCCTTATGACTGTAGCGTGATTACAACAGACGGACGGACGGACAAGGCTAAATTGTCTTATAATTTTACGCTGATCAAGAATATATATGCACTTTCTTGGGTCTAAAATTATTAATTCGACGAGTTACAAACGGAATGACGAACTTAATATACCCTCCATACTATGTTGGTGAAGGGTATAAACAAAAACATTATTCACAGTTCCGTTACGTTTCGCTGCATCTTTGAAGTAGCACGGTCCAAAAATGCCACCTGCCTATAAACCGAACCCAAACTACAGCTATTTCTGGATGCATTCACTTCATTATCTACATTTCGGCTTATTTACGTACACAGTGAGCCAGAAATGAGCTTCGTCGCTAAATGGAACAAACACACGATAAACTTTGACTTAAAGACCACTCATTTTCCATATTTTTAAAAAATATGAAATTTTCAATGACTTCGACTAAAAGTCCAACCAATTTCATTCAGCTTGAAACCCATGGTGCTTTTCGTGGTACACTAAGTCCATAGTGTAACCAATTATAAGGCTTTCTAATGGCTTAGTCTAAGACCACTTTTAAATTCAATTTTCTTAATAAAATTCACACTTTCATTAGCCGAGCTTGTTTCTTTTTTTTGGGGTAATTTTTTGTTTTTGGCTAAGCGAATAATTGCATTTGGGATTCAGACAGTAGCAGCTATGTTGTCAAGCTTCAGTGGTGGGTGAATAAAATTTTCGACTCGAATCCTAAAAACACTGCCGCAAAGAAATGGCGTGTCTTCGGCTAATATCATCATTAATTATTTGAAATGCTGTTTTGATTATGTGTCAATAAAATGATTTAAGCCAATTGTTTATAAGTTTTTTCTTTTTTTTTTTGTTTAATAACACGAAATTGATCAAATTAAATGAGAAACTTGAAGTGCTTGAAAAAAAAGTGATTGGCACAAGTCAAAAACCTAAGTGTTCCACAAATTTCCACAGTCTTCTTTTTTAGTAACGAAGGCTGAAGTTTTCCCTTTATTAAAAACCAGTAAGGAAAGCTCAAAAGTCGGGCGGGGCCGACTATATGATACCCTACACCACTATGCATATTTAGTAGAGCTCTCGTAAAAAGGTTTATACAGGGCATTTCAGAGCTCTATGAGATATTTGGTACAAAATCAAAATCTATCTAATTCTATCGTGCATTTTACGAACTATAACTATCTGTGATCCGGGTTTCTCTAAATTTGACGTATTAGCTTCTAGACTGAATTCGGTCTTATGTACGAAAATTCAGGTGATTTGGGCTGATATTGACCATTTAGTGCACATTTAACCCGAAATCGGATGAAGATATATATGGGAGCTATGTCCAAATCTGAACCGATTTCGATAACATTTAAAACAGCTATTCATGTGCTCCATCTAATACCTGGTACCAAATATCACGGTTGTGGAGTGAATATTACGAATGTAAAGGTCTAAAACACTAAATCAGATGAAACATATATATGGTTGCTATATCTAAATCTGAACCGATTTTCACTAAATTTGATATACTTGCTTCTAGGCTGAATTTGGTCCGATGTAATAAATTCGGTCCATTTGGACTTATATCGGACATTTGGTGCACAATTAACCCGAAATCGGATGAAGATATATATGGGAGCTATATCCAAATCTGAACCGATTTCGATAAAATTACAAACAGCTATTTCTGGGCTGTATCTTATATCTGGTACCAAATATCATTCTTGTGGAGTGCATATTACGAATGTGAGAGGCTTAAACACCAAATCGGATAAAACATATATATAGTAGCTATAGCTGTCTCTGAACCGATTTTCTCCAAATTTGTTGTATTTGCTTTAAGGCTAATCTCGGTCACATATGCCAAAATTCGGGCCATTTGGGCTGATAGTGGTCATTTGGTGGTCAATTAACCCGAAATCGGATGAAGATATATATGGGAGCTATATCCAAATCTGAACCGATTTCGATAAAATTACAAACAGCTATTTCTGTGCTCCATCTAATACCTGGTACCAAATATCACGGTTGTGGAGTGCATAGTAGGAATGTGAGGGACTTCAAGATCAAATCGGATGAAAGATATATATGGGAGCTATAGCTATATCTGAACCGATTTTCTCCAAATTTGATATACTTGCTTCTAGGCCGAACTCGGTTGGGTGTGCCAAAATTCAGGTAATTTGGACTGATAGTGGACATTTGGTGCACATTTAACCCGAAATCGGGTGAAGATATATATGGGAGCTATATCTAAATTTGATCCGATTCTCACCAAATTCAATAGGGTTCGTCCTTGGGCCAAAAAAATATTGTTTGGAAAATTTCATCTCAATCGGATAATAAATGCGACCTGCATTTTGTTCACAAGAATACATGGACAGACGGACGGACGGACAGACGGATTGACATGCATAAATCGACTCAGAAAGTGATTCTATGAAGGTTCTCAAAAGTAACTATGGGTCTATCTCGTTTCCTTCTCCATGTTACAAACAAATGCACAAAGACATAATACCCTTACCACTATGTGGTGTAGGGTATAAAAATTCTTTGATTCAGAGCCGTTGTAGCCTTTCTTTCCTTCTTTTCTTATTTTTTTTTTTTTTTTGCAATTGTAAATTTTTATTCAGTTTATTTTGCATTTAAATAATGAAAACAAATCACTAAATTCTACTCAGGCGGTCGTTCTGGATGGTTAATGTACCATGAAGTTTATACTTTTATTTTGTCTGCGGCGCTCAATCACGGCTACTGGGCTACAGCATATGAAGAAGACTAATCACTACCAAATTTCTGGTAACCATGCCAATTTTTTTTTCCAAGTTTCCTTCTTTGATTGCGGTTATTAATTGTGAAAATAATATATTTTTGGAATATGGTTAGAATTAGTGCACACATTGCGTGTGATATATCATTTATTGGGTTGGCTAAGTGTATTTTGGCTTTATAAATAATATTTTATGTTGTTTGAGTAATTGACTTGTTTGAATAAATAACGCTTGAAAATAAATAAAATTACTAAAAAATATATACCTCAGAAAAAAAATTTCGAAATCTTAAGCTGAAAGGTAAAAAAAACTCACGTCTTTCATAGGTATGGAGGATATATTACGTTCAACATTCCGTTTGTAACTCTTCGAAATAATAATTTTGGACCCAACAAAGCATATATGTTCTTGATCAGCGTAAAATTCTAAGTCGATTTAGGATCTCCTTTCTGAGTCGATTTAAGCATTTCAGGCCATCAGTCCGTCCATATATTCTTGTAAAGATAAATGCAGATCGCATTTATTATCCAATAGAGATGAAATTTTGCAAACAATATTTGTTTGGCCCAAGGACGAACACTACTGAAATTGGTTATATTCAGATCAGATTTAGATATAGCTTCCATATATCTTCAACCGATTTCGGGTTAATTGTGCACCAATAAAAAATAAAATAAAATAATACAATAAAAAAACAAGTTAAAAAACATTAAGTTCGGCCGGGCCAAACTTTTAATACCCTCCACCTTAGGGTAAAAGAAACATTAGAAGAAATGTGGCAAAAACCATTAAAATGCCGAATATCGGGAGGAACCGTTATATGGGGGCTACACCAAAACGTGGACCTATAATTACAATGTTTCACCACACGAACTAGGACCCATTATGACCAACAAATACCAATTTTTAGACAAATCAGTGAAAAAATGTGGCAAAAACCATCAAAATACCGAATATCGGGAGGTACCGTTATATGGGGGCTATACCAAATCATGGACCCATACATGCAATGTTTCGCCACCGGAGATGGAACCCATTATGACCAACAAATACTAATTTTCAGACAAATCCGTGCAAAAGTTTGGCAAAAACCATCAAAATACCGAATACCGGGAGGTACCGTTATATGGGGGCTATACCAAATCATGGACCCATACATGCAATGTTTCGCCACCGGAGCTGGAAACCATTACGACCCACAAATACCAATTTTTAGACAAATCCGTGAATAAATGTGGCAAAAAAAACTAAAATACCGAATATAGGGAGGTGCCTTTATATGGGGGCTATACCACAACGTGGACCTATACATGCAATGTTTTGCCACACGCTCAGGGACCCGTTATGACCTACAAATACCAATTTCCAGACAAATCCGTAAAAAAATGTGGCATAAATCATCAAAATACCGAATATTGGGAGGTACCGTTATATGGGCACTATACCAGAACGTGGACCGATATATCTCATTTTCAATACCAACCATCCTAGACACAATGCAAATAGCTCTGCTAAATTTTGGCGCTCTACGTCAGATAATGTGGGCTGTATCGTGATTTCAACAGACAGACGGGCAGACAGACAGACAGACGGGCAGACAGACAGACAGACAGACGGACGGACGGACAGACAGATGGACAGACAGACAGACGGACATCGTTAAATCGACTTAGAATTTTATGCTGAATATGAATATATATACTTTATGGGGTCTAAGACGAATATTTAAGAATATTACAAACGGAATGACAAAGTTAATATACCCTCCTTTCCAAGGTGTAGGGTATAAAAACAAAAAAATTTGACAGAGGAATTTTTAAGCAGTATCTGATGTCCGGTAACAAATATCATTTTTCTGGAGTGCATATTACGCGTGTGAGGGACTCTAAACCCCAAATCTGATGAAACATATATATGGGAGATATAGGTGTATATGAACCGAGTAACCGATTTTCTCCAAATTTGACGTAATTGCTTCTAGACTGAATTCGGTCATTATAACTTATATTAGCCATTTATGTAAGTTATAATGACCTGAATTTTATTATATCTGACCGGATTCAGTCTAGAAGCAATTACGTCAAATTTGGAGAAAATCGGTTACTCGGTTCATATACACCTATATCTCCCATATATAGGTTTCATTCGATTTGGGGTTTAGAGTCCCTCACACGCGTAATATGCACTCCAGAATAATAGAATGACAGAAAGATATTTGGTACCGGACATCAGATACTGCTTAAAAATTCACCTGTCAAATTTTATTGAGATCGGAACCGATTTGGGGTTTAAAGACCCCCTCAAGCGTAATCTGCATTCCACAACGGATACAGCTCTGAAATAAGTGTACCAAATTTTGTCAAGGTCGGTTCAGATTTGGATGTAGCTCCCATATATATCCTCAACCGATTTCGGGTTAATTGTGCACCAAATAACCAATATTAGTTGAAATGACCTGAAGTTTGGCATATCCGACCGAATTCTGTCTAGAAGTAAGTACATCGAATTCGAAGAAAATTGTTTGAGATATAGCTATAGCTCCCATATATATGTTTCATCCGATTTGGTTTTCAAGTCCCTTAAATTCAAATTATTTGAGCTATGACAACGGTAACGGTATCTCCCAATATTCGGTAATTGGAAGATATTAGCGGCATTATTTAACAGAGTTGTTTCCCAATATTGGATATTTTTACGATTTTAGGCACAATATTCATCAAATTTGTTTGAGATGTCGTATTTGACGTTCGTAATGGGTACTACAGCCTGTGACAGAAAATTGGCTATGCAGGTCCAGGTCTTCGAATAGCCCTGATGTAGTGGTACCTTCCTATATTCGGTATTTTGATGATTTTAGCTACATTATTCACTGGATTTTTTTCAGATTTCATATTTGAATATTACTTACGACAAAAGCTGCTTTTGCAGGGCTACGTCTTCGTATAACCCCAGAATAACATCCATATTCGGTATATTAACGATTTTAACAGAAAATTTTAAGGGATTTCATTTTTTGAAATTTTTCAAATTCGTTCTAAATGGTAGAGGGTACTTAAAGTTTGGCCCTTTTAATTGTTATACCCTCATCTGTAGGGATAGAGAGGGTGTATATCATTTGATACGGGTAAAACGTGCTTCATCGAAATAACGTTCGTTTCCGGATATTTATAGTCGATCTAGCAATGTCCGTCCGTTTGTCTGTATGTCTGGCTGGTTGGTGCGTACGATAATTCTCGAAGAGAGTATCCGATTTGGCCTAAACTTGGTATATCATAACATTATTATCAAACTTAGATCGAATTCGGTGATAGACAATATCGATCCACTCCTTCTGGTACCTCCCCCATAAAATGTAGAACTTTTCAAAAAAAAATATATATATTTTACTGCATAGAAAGAGAAATGATAATCCGATTTTGCTCCAACTTTACAAATCCTAATATTTGCCTCAGGTGTGAAAATGGACAACTCCGGTCCACTCCATTAAGTACCTCCTTCCAAAAGGGTTAAAATTTTAAATAATTATACCTCATATAAAATGTGATGTAAGAGTCCGATTGTCTTCAAATTACACACATCACAATATTTTCATTAACCCAAGGCCTGGTGTAAAAATGTAATACATCGGTCCACTCTTTGTGGTACCTCCCACACTAAAGGGTTAACGTTTTCAATATCCATAAGCTTCAAAAAACGCAAAATTTACATCCGCTTCCACTCAGACTTGGCATATTTGAATATTTCGATCAGCACAAGATCTTTTATAAAGATGGTAGATATCTGACCATTCCTTCTGGTACCTCCCCACAAAGGGACAAAATTTTGAATATTCACGAAGCTCATAAAACGCGAAATTAACATCCGATTCCATTCAGACGTGGTACATCGCATTACTTCCATCAATAAAAGATCTGTTAAAAAGATTGAAGAGATCGGACCATTCCTTCTGATACCTCCCCCACAAAGGGTCAAAGTTTTGAATAACCAAAGCAATTATAAAATCCGAAAAATGCATCCGGTTGTCTTCATATATCACACATCCCATTATTTCTACTAAGTTAATATCTGCTGAGAAGATGGGATATATCGGCGCACTCATGCTGGTATCTCTGCCACAGAGTCAAAAAATTGAATATCCATGAAGCTCAGAAAACATCGAACATTGGCTGAGGGTATACATTTGTCGGCAAAGGCGACCGATACTTTTTAGCTTGTTTTTTTTTTAATTTTTCCAAACTTGATTTCTATTTTTCTTTTACATAATTCTGTTAAAATTGAGAACAATGCCTCGAAATTGAATTCAAGAATCTAATTTGTAAATCCAGAAATGTTGGTGTTAGTAACCTCCCCTTTCCCATTCCTCGCCTGAAAATGTTAATGACTGCCAATTTATCTCTTCCACTGTTCATCAGTCTCTTATTTCTCTCCCTCTCTCCTGCCATTCTAGGACAGCGTCAAGAAATATGTGGCATGTTTGCGAGCGTTCTCAAAACATTAAACTAATTTCTAACTCAGCAAGTGACAAATTGCATTATTATGCCGACAGGCATCAAGTGTTGGATGGCTAGGAAAAAAACAGGAAACGAAATTCGAAATATGAGTGCAAATATTTTGTAAAAATTCAAATTAAATGCATTTTTAGCTGTTATTCTAAGATGTTGATGTGTGGATCAAGATGTAGATAAGATAACCCATAATAGAGTTGAATATATATCAGTTGATATGTGTGTGTGTTTTGAAATATGCGTAAGCCAACACTTCGTATGTGGTACTACAACTACAACTGCTGCTCATGAATATCCATCATTGCTCATTGAATGGCCCAAGACTTTGTTTGGGGAAAAAAGAAATTCAGATGGGGTTTCGTTTTTATACCCTACAACACTATGTGTTGGGGGTATTATAAGTTTGATTGGGCCAAAAATTATGTAACACCTCGAAATATTGGTTTCCCATATAGGAAAGTATATATGGATCTTCCTAGCTCGCCGAGCTGAGTCGATCTAGCTATGTATGTCCGTCCGTCCGTCTGTCCGTCTGTCCGTCTGTCCATGTTAATTTGTAATCACTCTACAGGTCGCAATTATGGTCCGATCTTCACGAAATTTAGAGTGTAGGTGGGGCTAGGGTCAGAATAGAACCCTATTTCTTTAGAAGATGATCGTATAATATTTAGGGGTCAAAATGGACCAAAAACTGAAAAAAAGTCGGATTTTGCAGTTGCTATACAGGTCGCAATTATAGACAAATCAACGCGGAACTTCGCATGTAGCTAGAGTTTAGGGCGGGGAAGAAGCCTACCAATTTGGGTGGTCATCGGATAACATTTAGCGGGTAAAATATACCATATCTTTTTTGTTGAAAAAATGCAAAATTTTTCATTAAACCGCGAATATTTTATATCCCGGCGAACTCACAAAGCCATGACAAGGTTACTTCGGATCTTTACATTGATGTTAGCATCCAACAAATCGGATATATAGCAAAATATGTGCGATATATATGTTTATCAAAGAAGATATGCTTGAAAGATCTCATATATGTCGAGAACGGCTGAACTGATTTCGACAGTTCTCATTAATCCAGAATGGCCTCTTGGCAGGAAAGAAAAAACGTCTAAAAAAATCGCATAAAAATATCTCTCTAAAGATGAAAATATTGATTTTGTAAAATTTTCTCCTATTTTTTTCAATTTTGTCATATTTTTGGCATATTTTCATTTTGAATTAAACATTTGGTAATATTTCTACAGCTAACAAAACTATGTAGTTAGGATATCAGGATATCATATACAGGTCGCATTTATGGCCCGATCCTTACGAAATTTTGCATGGGGATAAGATGAGGGTCAGAATAGAAGCCTACTCTTTTTGGAGATGATCGCCGTATATTTAGGGGTTGAAATGGACCAAAAAACTGCAAAATTGTCGGCAGGTCGTAATTATCGCCCGATCCTCACGCACATTTGAATGGGGGTTACCGGACATTGCAAAAGCCAAGCAGTTTTGGATAGCCATAAAAAAATATTCAATGTGTGAAATAGTTTGCCAACTTTTGTAGACTAAATACGAAAATGTCCATTCCAGTGACTTTTTGGAGAATTCACAAATACAGGAAAGACGCACTTCTGACTACTTCGTTAACGCTGATTTCGTTGAAGAATATAGTCAAATGTCTGTATCTCATATAGATGCGTTTCAGTCAAAAACCAATAATAAATGTCAATCTTTTGCCACTTCTGAGAGATTATATCTACCAATAAATTGGAAATGAGCAAAGTAGTTAAAGTTGCTATTATTCGAAAATTAGAGAACGAAACCTGATGGTTTTCTTTTATTATTTGTCACAATATCTTGTGGAATTCTTTCGAGTATCTCGCCTATATAAACTGTCTCGTTTATTGTAGTGTTGTAGGGTATTCAACGGTCGGCCCCGCTCGACTGTATCCTTTGCTTACTTGTTCTTTTTTCAATTAACAGATCGTGTTAATATCACATAAAAATTTTTCAAGTTGAATAACAACAAAAAGGTTGTATTTGAATGTGAAATATTGCTATTTGTAAAACTTTTATTACGCTTTCGACCATTGGGGAAAGTAACCCAGGGGAAGGACTGTGGTCAATTTATAATTTTTTGTAAACTCGGTTGAACTGATATTTAAAATTTCCCAGCAAAAATGTGGTAGTCATGTATACTACTTATAGTCTAGTACTAGTAATAACAGCTGCCTTCCCAGAAGGCCAAAAATATTGGCAGCTACTTATACTCTACATTACTAGAAAATCTTTAAAAAATTGCTGAAAATTCACTATTTTCGGTTAAGAACTTCCTGTAAAAATCTACGAAGTCCTCTACCATGCGGTCCTTCTAAATTTTCCCTATTAACTCAGGACCTCCTAAACTAATTTATTATAAAATTCACGACTTTAAAGTAATGAAGGCCTGCACAAAAATCCTTTAAAAAAACTTGCTTTTAAAAGAACTTGCTCAGGGTTTTCTTTAAAGGGCAAGGAGGTCTTTATATATGTTTTAATTAACAAATGTTCCCTTTTTTCACTGAAGGACCTTATGTTTTATTTAAAATACGATTTTAAGATAGGAGGTACTTTAAATTAATAATTAAAAATGGATTTTTGGCGAGGATTTTCTTCAATGTTTTTTTTTAACTCGCTGATCTTTGATTTGAAGTTTCTATAACAAATTTCCTCAAAGTACAAACATTTTCTTGACAAAATATATTTCGACAAATTTTTCATGATTTGTGTCAGAAAGTCGTTCAAAGAAAGTTCTTAAAAATCTGCGATTTTTTGGTCTTGAAAATCAACGATTGTTGGTCAAAAGATTCATTATTTCTTTAGCAGGCACTTCAAAAAATCTAGAATAAATCCTCATCCAATCTCTTCTCAAACTTCCATAAAATACAAAAAATTTCTAAACAAACATTTCAAAATTTTAAATTTTTGACAAATTCTCTTAAAAATCAGGAGTTCTGATCAGAGGATTCTACCATTATTTTATCGGCCATGTAAGTGGTTCTTAAAAAAAAAATTATAGAGAACCTGAAAAAAGTCGTTAATATTTTTGAGAAAATATTTCTATTTCTAAAAAAATAGTCATAATATTGTACGGAGGTTCTTTACAAATATTGTCTTTAAGATCAACGTTTTTCGTTGACAGTCTTTTTAATTTTATAAAAAAAAACACAGAGATTTTTATCAGTAGGCCTTCGAACAACGTTATTAGTCTGGAAATCCTTCAACAAAATATATAAAGAAATCTACAAATCTGGGTTAGGTGGTTCTTTAAAAAATAATAATAAAAATCCGTGATTTTGATCAGAAGGTCCTTTCATATAACTTTATATAAAACTACTGCTGGTTGGAACTGTTGGTTAAAACAAACAAGTAAAAAGGCAGCTAAGTTCGGCCGGGCGGAGCTTCTAATACCCTCCGAAAAAAATCCGTCGAAAATACCACATAAGGGAAAGCCGTTATATTGGGGCCTACAAAGACGTGGTCCTGCATAATTAATTTTTTGTCATGGGCTGTAGTATATATTATGAACTAAAGTTCATGATTTTAAATATGAAATTTGAAACAATTCAGCTGTATTATACAATAAAATCATACATATGCCGAAGATTGGAGGTACCGTATGGACCTATATTGACAATTCTATTCCAGGTGGATTTTTAGACAACTTCATTGCCAAATTTGCATACAATCATTAAAATATCGAATATCGGGGGTACCATTATATGAGGGCTATACGATATCGTGGACCAATATAGTCCATATTCTTTACCTGCCTGCAGATCAAAGGCTGATCTCTGCTTTTATACATCTAGGATTTTTGACCTTTAAAATATACAAACGTTTTCAGAAACGTTTCAATTTTTTCCAATCCACGATTTTTTAATAGTTTCCTCAACAATATTTTGTAATAATCCAAGAAAATCCTTATACTATTTTTAAAAATCCATTTTTTAGTTAGGCCCGGAAGTACTTTAATTCTAATTTTTATCCCTTTGAAAGATTTATGTTAAATCAAGATTTTTTATAGTTAGGAGGCCTTTCAATATTTTTTTAAGAAATCCGGAGTTTTTCACCATGTGTTCTTTCTATTTTCTTTCTTTGCTTCCAAAAAAATTCACTACTTTTCGCCATGAAGTCCTTAATTTTTTCAAAATCCCCGATTTTGGTCAAAATTTTTATAAACAATATTTATAAAAAAAATTCAACAATGTTTATAAAAAATTAATGATTTTGGTTAAAAAATCGTTCAACAATTTAAATAAAAAATGTACAATTTGACAAGTTCTTTAACATTTTTAAATTAAGTTTAAATTAAAAACCAGTAAGGAAAAGTCAAACGTCGGGCGGGCCCGACTATATGATACCCTACACTACTATGCATATTTAGTAGAGCTCTAGTAACAAAAGAATTGATTTGCAGTAGATCATACCACCTATCAACATTTGGCTTAGAGCAGTTAGAGTTTGATTTCAGAGGGAACTAATACATGATAGGCATATCCAAATTCTGAATCGATTTTCACTAAATTTGACTCCATTTGAGCTGGTATTAGCCATTATTTGCACAATAGACCTGAAATAGGATTAAGCATAGATATGAGAGCTATATCCAAATCCAAAGGTATTTCCGAGCTCTATAATATATCTCTTACTAAATATCATTCTTGTGGAGTGCATGTTACGAATGTGAGTGACTTAAAACCCCAAATCGTATGAAACATATATATGGGAGCTATAGCTATATCTTAACCGATTGTCTACGAATTCGATGTACTTGCTTCTAGACTGAATTCGGTCGGATGTACCAAAATTCAGGACTTTTATACTGATATTGGCCATTTCTCGCACAATTAACTCGAAATGACAGTTATATCCAAATCTGATCTAATCTTGATAAAATTTGGCAGAGATTAAACATATGTATCAAATGAAATATAGGTATGGGAGCTATAGCTATATCTGAACCGATTTTCTCCAAATTTGATGTACATGTTTCTAGACTAAATTCGGCCAGATGTACCAAAATTCAGGTCATTAGGACTTGTATTGGCCATTTGGAGCACAATGAACCCGAAATCGGGAGATATATCTAAATCTGATCTGATTATCACCAATTTCAATAGGGTTCGTCCTTGGACCAAACAAATATAGTTTGGAAATTTTCATCTCAATCGGATAATAAATGCTACCTGCATTTTGTTCACAAGAATGCATGAAGGGACGGACGCACTGATATGCCTTAATCTTCTCAGAAAGTAATTCTATGAAGATCCTCAAAAGTAACTATAGGACAATCTCGCTTCCCTCTCCATGTTACAAACAAATGCAGAAATACATAATACCCTTACCAATTTGTGGTGTTACCCTACACCAAAAAAGCAGTTTTTAAAGAGTCCACAATTCTTATGAAATCCCCATTGTCGAAGCCGGTGTTTTTTAAATTAATAAAATTTAGACGTCTACTGTTCACTCCCGCTGTTCAAAATATTTCGAACTAAATTTTTCCTGCTTCATTATCAATATTTATACCCTACAGGTGGTCAGGGTATTATGTCTTTGTGCATTTGTTTGTAACAGGCAAAAGGAAACGAGATAGATCCATAGTTCCTTTTGATGATCTGCATAGAATCACATTCTGAGTCGATTTATGCATGTCCGTCCGTGCGTCTGTCCATGTATTTTTGTAAACAAAGTACAGTTCGCATATATATCTTCGTCCGATTTGCCTTTTATTGTGCACCAAACGTGTAATATCAGTCCGAATAGTATGGAATTTTGCACGTACGATCAGATTGGACATGAAAATAAGTATGCCAAATTTGATCGAAATCGGTTCTGATATAGCTATAGCTCCCATATATATTGTTCATTCGATTTGTTATTTTTGTCCTCCGCAGCCGTAATATGTACTCTGTAACAACAATATTTGGGGAAATATATCAAATTTATCTCATTTTTATCGAGATCGATTCAGATTTGGATATAGCTCCCATATATAACTTCGTCCGATTTACCTTTTATTGTACACCAAACGCCTAATATTTGCCCAAATGGGATGGAATTTGGCACATGCGACCGAATTGAGTCTAGTAGCTAGTATGTCAAATTGGGTGAAGATCGGTTCAGATAAAGCTACATCTCCAATATATATATATTGATCAGATTTGTTATAATTGTTACCCACAGCCGTAATATGCACTCCGTAACAACGATATTCAGGGAAATATATAAAATACAGCTCAGAAATATCTTTGTCAAATTCTATCGAGATCGGTTCCGAATTGGATATAGCTCCCATATATATCTTTATCCAATTTCAAATTAATTGTGCACCAAATGGGCAATACAAGTCCGAATTTAAAAGATACAAATGCTTCGACATATTTAGTCCTTTGAACCTTAAATTATAATTATAATCATAGCGTGTATGATTGTATTCTCCAATAAAAACTTTTAATTATTAAGTGGAGCTCAACTAAATTAGCAAAGTGGTGTAGGGTATCATAAAGTCGGCCCCGCCCGACTTTAAGGCTTTCTTTACTGGTTTTAATTTGCATGCAGTTTTAATACGATTAATAAAACTAAAGTTTTTGAACAACCCTAGATTCTTGGAGTACTCGGATAATGTTATCGGTGTTTGTACAGATATGGCTAAATCGACTACAAATATCCTGCAACGTATTAGTTCTCACAAACATACCATATATCTTCTCTATAGTCATCATGTTGCCAGAAATAGTTTTCTTTGGTCGGAGAACAACATTTCCAAGCTCTATTTTTCCAAATAAGCCACAACAAAATTGAACTACCATTAATCAAGCCACCTTAACGTCTAGACATTATCGGGACCACTGTTCGTTGTTAACTCATTTGTCTTATGCAAAATATGAAACCTATTTTACGGATGGTGCGTTAAAACTAATTAGGAGTCATGCATTTGTCTTGTAATGAGAATGGAGTAGGAGAACGCGTTGCATTCGTTTTCTTTAGCTGCACAACCAACCGGTTGGATGGCTGTGTCTGGTCGTAAACCATCTACTGGTTATAATTACAAGAATTCATATTTTTTAATAATAAAAGTATCATCTAAAGTAAAGTATGAATTATTTCTGCTGCTACTCTTCGGGTTTTTTTGTGAAGTAGCGACATTAACATAAGCATACGAATTGACGCAATGAGCTAGCGAACGAGGTGAAATGCAAGCTCCCTTGCAGTTTCAGCAGCTACGAAAAAAAAACACACACACTTGCCGCTCATCCATTACAAATGTGTTTTTGGCGTGCGGTTTTTGCATTTATTTCCATTTGGGTTTTTTATTTAATTTCTTGTTGTTGTTGCTGTTGTTGTTGTTATTTCTATATGTAAGTGCATATGTTTTGTTTTTTGTATTTATATTCTCTGGTATATCGTATATCTTTTTGTGGCCGTTTGTTAAGTCTATTTGCAATTTATTCGTTGCTTTCCATTGAAGAACTTCTCTGCCATCATCGTGTGTAATAAATCACAGTTATATTATCCGAAAATAAAATATTAAAAAAAAAACAAAAAGAAAAAAAATATAAAATTAATTTTAAAAAGTCTAGACGCCTCGAAATGTGAATTTTCGCTACATCTCTAATTAATGAACTAATTAAAGTACCAACGGACTTCAATGGTTTTTGAGGAATGGTCTTCTGGCCAGCATTTCGATATGGCCGCTATACATGATATCTACTTATCTCCAGTTTCAGTTTTGCATGACCGACCAATGATCAGCCACTATCATTAGTCCGAAGGCAGAAGATGCCATCAATTAGCACCCAATAAAAATGTCTCATGTAATTAGATCGATATAGTTATGTGTCTATGTGAGTAGCAAGTGGAAATGCTACTCTTCAAAAATGTAATAAGCCTTCGCAACCAAGCAGGAATACAAATAGGCTTTAGGGTAATTTGATAGTTTCCACTATATATGAAAAAGGGGCGATTGCTTTTTAAAGTCTTTTTAATCGAAATGCTGTTTACATTATGAAAATATCCCAATAACGTTGCGAATAAGGACACAAAAAATATATCGGATTATACAGGGTGAGATAAAAAAAAACTTCAACAAAGTTAAACGCTATAATTTTTACATCTTTATGGAGGGTATATTTAGCTTGTCATTCCGTTTGTAACACCTCGAAATATACATTTTAGACTCCACAAAGTTCTTGATCAGCATAAAAATCTATGTCGATTTGACGATGCCCTTCCGCCTGTCCGTCTGTGGAAATCACTCTAGCTTCCGAACGAAATGAAGTAGGTTGATAAAATTTTACTAAAATGTGTATTATGTCTGCAGGACTTTTGGTATCAAAAATTGGTGACGTAGGTCCACGTTTTAGTATAGCCCCCATATAAGGGTACATCCCGATATTCCGTTTGTTGGAGATTTAAGCGACATTATTCACCGGAAATGTTTCAAATTAGGCATTTGAAGTTCGTAATGGGTACTACAGCCTATGCCAGAAAATTGTTAGGTCCACGTCTTGGTATAGCTCCCATATAAGGGTACATCCCGATATTCCGTTTGTTGGAGATTTAAGCGACATTATTCACCGGAAATGTTTCAAATTAGGCATTTGAAGTTCGTAATGGGTACTACAGCCTATGCCAGAAAATTGTTAGGTCCACGTCTTGGTATAGCCCCATATAACGGTACCTCCCGATATTCGGAATTTGGAGATTAAAGCGACATTATTCACCGGAAAAGTTTCAAATTTGGTATTTGAAGTTCGTAATGGGTACTACAGCCTATGCCAGAAAATTGTCATGTCCACGTCTTCGTATAGTCCCATATAACGGTATCTCCCGATATTCGGTATTTTGATGATTTTAGCGACAGTATTCACCGGAATTGTTTCAAATTTGGTATTTGAAATTCCAGCCTAAGACAGAAAATTGTCTATGCAGGTCCACGTCTTCGTATATCCCTCATATAACGATACCTCTTTATATTCGGAATTTCAATGAATTTAGCTACATTATTCACTGATTTATTTTTTAATTTTCGCATTCGAATATTGTTATGGCTTATGCCAACCGTTACCTATGCAGGTCCATGTCGTCGTATTGACCCTAAAATAACAGCTACATTCGGTATTTTTAAGATATGAGCAGAATTTTTAACGGATATTATTGTTTTTGAGGATTGCCAAATTCGTTCCAAATGGTGGATGGTGTTTAAAGTTCGGCCCAGCCGAATTTACAGCCATTTTTCGGCCACTGCGACGCGAGTTTGGATTAAGTCGCTTCTTTTTGAACCATTTCTGCAGATGTTACTATTTTCTTGACGTCGGGCTACGCTACCAGTATCACGGTAACGAGCGATGATACGAGACACAAAAGATTTATTCACATTTAAATGGTGGAGAGCTCTATCGGTAGCCACTTGTGGTTTTCCAGCCAAATATAATGAAATCACGATATCACGCTTGAATTCCATCACGAATAACTTTTTTTATTGGAAAATTCTCACCAAAATGCTTTTGTACGTTTGCAAACAATATAATGAGCTGTCACTGGAATTATTTTAACAGCCGTCGGATGAGTGGCGTAGAAATGACAGCAGTCTGAAGTTGGTCGCAGTTTTTTCATCTCACCCTGTACATGCATCTTAAAATCGACTAAAATCTTAAATGCTAATCATGAATAGATGGGGTATTCTTTTACCCTCCACCATACTATGGAGGGTATATTAACTTTGTCATTCCGTTTGTAACTCCTCGAAATACTCATGTCAGACCCAACAAAGTATATATATTCTTGATCAGCGTAATATTCTTAGTCGATTTAGCGATGTCCGTCTGTCTGTCTGTTGTAATCACGCTATCTTTCGAAGGAATTGAGATAGAAGGGTAAAATTTTGCACACATGTTTATTTTGCCAGTAGGCAGGTTAAGTTCGTAAATGGGCCATGTAGGTCCACGTTTTCATATAGCCCCTTATAACGGTACCTCCCGATATTCGGTATTTCGATTATTTTAGCGACATTATTCACCGGAATTGTTTCAAATTTGGTATTTGAACTTCCAAATGGATGCTACAGCCTATGACAGAAAATTGTATGCGCAGGTCCACGTCTCCGTATAGCCCTCATGCAACGTTACCTCCCAATATTCCGTATTTTGACGATTTTAGCTACATTATAAACATATTTTTTTTTTTCAAGTTTCGCATTTGAATATTGTTATAGCACAGTTGCACAAGTTGCCTATGCAGGTCCACATCGTCGTATAGACCCTAATGTAACAGCTACATTCGGTATTTTTAAGATTTTAACAGAATTTTTAACGGATTTTATTGTTTTTGAGAATTGACAAATTCGTTCCAAATGTTGGCCCGGCCCGGCCGAATTTACAGCCTTTTTACTTGCTTTTTTTAAATTTTATTGAATAAAAGCAACACATGTCGGAAATAGCATCAAATTTTAGAATAAGTTTAGATTTGTTCGAATTGGTTACCTTTGGCACGAATTATGGCCTTCAAACGGCCAATGAAACCGTCACACGCTGCCCGAATGTTGCTCTGCGGTATTTCGGCCCATTCCCGGCGAAGCGCTTGCTTGAGGTGATCGACACTTTGGTATTTTTTAGTGCCAACCTTGCTTTCCAAAATACCCCACACACAATAGTTCAACGGATTGGTATCCGGAGATTTGTGTGGTCATTGTGCGCTGAAAATGAAGTGAGGGACCTCATTTTGTAACCATTCTTGGGTGGCGCGTGCTGAGCCCTGTTGGAATGTCCAAGGTCTACGGCAAAACTGTTTGCGTGCCCAAGGCTTTAATACACCCTCCAGAATATTTTGGCGATAATATTTGGCATATTTGATGATTACGAATAGGAGCGGAGGGCGACCATCGGCTGTTATGGCGGCCCACACCATCAATATGGCTGGTGCTTGAGTTTTGGTGGGCAACCAAAGGATGTGGTGTCCGTTGGAATTGCAATTTTCGAATTTCTAAAAAAGGAAAGTTGTGCTGAATTGTGCTAGGTTTGTGCTCAATTGTGCCGAATTTTTTTTTTCCAAATTCGAAAAAAATTCTCAGATATTCAAAAAAAGATTTTTTTTCGAAAAAATCTGAGAGAATTGCAATTTTCGAATTTCGAAAAAATTAAAGTTGTGCTGAGTCGTACTCGGTTTGTGCCCATTTGTGCCGTTAAAATTTTTTCGATATCTCTTACCAATTTCGAAAAAAAAACGATAATTTCGAAAGTATGTCAGAATTGCAATTTTCGAAATTCGAAAAAAATAAAGTTGTGCTGGGTCGTGCTTGATTTGTGCTAACTTGTGCCGTTTATTTTTTCTCGATATTTTCAACCATTTTCAAGATATGGCAATTTCGAAAAAAACAGTATTTTTCAGAAAAATTGCTGTAATTAGCACAATTTTTCGTCCATACATAACGAATTTCCACCTTTACTCGTCACTTACGGTAACGGGCGATGGTACGAAACACATACAATTTATTCACATTCAAATGCTCTAACTATAGCCACTTGTGGTTTTCTCGCCAAATATAAAGAAATCACACTATGACACTATAGGGGCTATAGGAAGACGTGGACCTGCGTACAAACATTTTTGTTTGTAGTACCCATTACGAACTTTAAATATGAAATTTAAAAAAAAAATCCTGTAAATACTGTCGCTAAATTCATGAAAATACCGAATATATGGAGGTACCGTTATATGGGGGCTGTACGAAAACATGGACTATATACGAACTTAACATGCCTACTAGTTAACTATGCATGTATGCAAAATTTTAGCCTTCCATCTCAATTCATTGGATAGATAGCGTGATTACAACAGACACATGGACATCGGTTGTACAAAATACCTTGTACATACTTTGGAGTGCGGTTGAGGCGCTGGGAATTTCTAACAATTAAAAGGAAGATTCCAAAATATCAGTTTCCTAGCTGCGATAAAACATCACGTGTGTAGAAGTCAGTGATCTTGTGCGCAGCCGCATATGATAATGTGTTAAATAATAAAGGACATGACCCACTAACACACATATATCGATGAGCCAGTAGGTAGCCAAGACCACTTGAATGAAAGGATAAACAGCCATGTAATAAAAATAGATAAGAACAATTGTGTGGTAGCGACTAGGTTAAGTTAAATTAGTTTCAGTAGTACGTATGAAACATATTTTAAAGACAATTAAGCAAAGGCTATATTCGTGTGGGCCTGACCATGTGATACCCTACAACACTACAATATGTTCGAAGACCCCTTGTATCCAAATCCATTTTTGAAGATTTCGTTTTTGAAATAATGCCAAAGAGCCCTGCTCAGAAGTTACCCTTCGGTTTTTGACCCGGAGAATTTAACCAATATTTAAAGCAATTGCACACGAAAGTTGTGGTCCATTTTACAGCTAAATAATATCCAATGGTCATCCAAAATGCTAGACTTCTTCGCTGTCCTCAACTCTCTTCCCATGCGAAATTCCGTGTCGATTAGTTTTCAATTGTGGCCTAAATTAGAAAACTTTAAATTTTTTTAGACATTTAAACCTCTGAATGCACATCCTAAGAAATATAGGCTTCAATGCCAACCTACCCCCATGTAAAATTTCGTGAGGATCGGACGATAATTGGGACATACATATAATACCCTCAAAACATAGTGTTGAGAGGTTTAAAAATTTAGAAAATTTAAAATTCAAAATTGTACGTCAAATTGAAAAAATCGCATGCGATAAAAAAATATGACAAAATGGAAAAAAATGAAACAAAAGAGATAACTTTTATTTTGGTATATTATCCCGCGATGTTCTTAGATTTTATCCTTTTCTGGCAAGAGACCATTCCGTTAATTGTACCTATTTTGCTATATTTCCGATTTCTTGGCTATTAGCACCACTTTAATGGTCAGAAGTGATCTTTTAATGTATTTTTGATTTGGCTGGGATTAAAAATATTCGCGGTTTAGTGGAAATTTTCCTATTTTCGAACATAAATGTTAGGGTCTATTTTACCCGCTAATTATTGTCCGGGCTGGCCGCTCAGTCCCAAATCTCTAACTCCATGTAAATTTTCGCGTCTATCGGTTCATAATTGTGGCCTATAGAGCAACTGCAAAATCAGGAAATTTTTCTGTTTTTGGTCCATTTCAACCCCTAAATATCGTGCGATTATCTCCAAAACAAAAGAGGGTTCTATTCTGACCCTAACCGCATCTCCATTTTCAGTTTCGTGAGGATCGGTTCATAATTGCGACCTTGATTACAAAATCATGGACAGACGAACAGATGGACGGACATACATAGCTAGATCGACTCAGCTCGGCGTGATAGGCAGATTCATATATACTTTCCTATGTGGTAAACCAATATTTCGTGGTGTTACATAATTTTTGGTCCCATCAAACTTATAATACCCCCGAACACATAGTGTTGTAGGGTATAATAAAATAAGAATTGGAACAGCATTCGAATCGTCAGGTTCTGTCTTTCCTTTCTAATTTTTTCATTGGTATATCGTCTCAGAATTTTAAGCTGATCCAGAATATATATACTTTGTTCTATTATGAATATTTCGTGGAGTTACAAACGGAATGACAAAGTTAATTACCCTCCAGAGAATGGTAGAGGGTATATAAACGGTGTGAAATAGGCCATACAAATTTGAAAATAATTTATTTCTGCAAGTGATGAGCTGCATCCACGATTAGTAGTTACTTCTTTATTGTAGTGCCTTATGTTGCTTCTTTTGGAAAAGATTTTCCACACATGATAAAAATGAAGAAAGTACTCGTAGAGATGCAATCGTCAAGTCAATTTTCTAATTAAACTCCCGTAAAGAATATCTGACTTGGATGACGACGTTATACGTCAATTATTTGATTAATTTTGTAATTATAAGGCGCCATAGTCTGGATAAAGAAAACCCCGATAAATATCAACAATTGTCGATGCTGGCGCTAAACAAAACACATCCGCATTTCTAAAACAATAACTACATATTATACAGAGTTATTTTATTTTTTTATATTTTCTTTATCGTTAAACATTTTTTATTGGATAAAATCGGTTCCCACAAAGCGAATGCATTTTTTCAAAAAAAGAAACTTTTCAGTTGCATCCCTTTATCTTGCATCGCTATCAGCCAACCACGAGACGATTTCAAACATATCTTGGAAGCCATTATGATTTGTTGTTTTGTTTTTTTTCTTCTTATTTTATGGATTTGTATGGACATACATATTTTCTCTACGGTTTCACTTAACATCAAAACTCCATGTTAACTTTCATAAATATGTAGTATGTTAATGTTGGCTGGATTTCATATTTTTTTGTCTTCGACTTGCCTGCTCACAGATGCTGTATAATGAAGTCGAAGAAATCAGTGGAGAAAAAAAATCGTTCGAGCCAACAAAAACAAGTTGTATTTTAATGATATGCAGATGTAAGGCACCATGCAGAAACCAAAAAAAAAAAAAAAAAAGAAACTAGTCAGCCAGCATCATTCATGGCATTCGCAAAATGTTGCAATACAAAAAAGCATCTATGCATGAATGTATGTATGTGCATATGTTGAAAACATTGGTTGGGTTGGGATGTATGGACCGACGAATCGACCGACATGTATGTGGCAGTTACACATGTATTGTATTAACATGATTTTGTTATTTGTTTTCTGTTGAAGGCTGCAGTTGTCTTTTTTGGATGATTTTAAAGCTTTGGATTTATAGTTTGAAGAAAATGCAGCAATATTACACCGTTTCCATGACACTATGTTTAGTATGATTGAAATAAAGTTATTTTATAATGGTGAACAATTTTCAATAATTTGAAGGCTTCAGTCACAAATTTCGACAAAATCAGTTGGCATTTTTTATAACCTGAACCATATGACTACAGAGAGTATACAGGGTGAGACAAAAAAAATTGCAACAAAGTCAAACGCCATAATTTTTACCTTTTTTTTTTTAATTTTATTGAATGAAAGCAAAAAATGTCGGAAATATCATCAAAATTTGGAATAAGTTCAGATTTGTTCGAATTGGTCACCTTTGGCACGAATTATGGTCTTCGAATGTTGCTCTGTGGTATTTTGGCCCATTCCCGGCGAAGTGCTTGCTTGGTATTTTTTAGTGCCAACCTTGCTTTTCAAAACACTTCAGACACAATAGTCCAACGGAGATTTTGGTGGCCATTGCGCGCTGGAAATGAAGCGAGAAACCACATTTTGTAACCATTCTTAGGTGACGCTTGCTGAGTGCGACTGTGCTGAGTCCTGTTGGAATGTCCAAGGTTACGGCCAAAAATGTTAGCGTGCCCAAGGCTTTAATACACCCTCCAGAATATTTTTCCGATAATATTCGGCATTTATTCTGATGCCACGGTCGATTAATACGAGTAGAGAGGGACCATCAGCTATTTGAGTACTGGTGGCCAACCGAAGGTGCACATTTTCAGCAGACCTCTTTGGCAAGTAAACACGATCATTTTGTTTGTTTACAAATTGATGGATCGGAGAAAACCAAATTCGGATGTCCACCACTTTCGGCCAAGCGAAACAACTCCTTAGGTCTTTTGAGTCTATTTTCTTTCTGTTGCGGTGTAAGTTCTTGTACTTTTAGGAATTTCAATGACTTTACACCGAGCTCATTTTTCAATATTTGGCGAATTGTATATTGTGATATGTTCAGCTCAGGAGACATTTTTTGGGCTCTGCGACATGGGTTGCGATCAAGCCGCTATTTACTTTTCGAACCATTTCTGCTGATGCTGCTGTTTTCTTCCGTCCACTTACTTGACGTCGGGCCACGCTACCAGTATCACGATAACGAGCGATGGTACGAGACACAAAAGATTTATTCACATTTAAATGCTTGAGTGTTCTAACGATAGCCACATGTGGTTTTCCAGCCAAATGTAAAGAAATCACACTATCACGCTTGAATTTCATCCCGAACAACTTTTTTCTGAAAAATTCTCACCAAAATGCTTTTGTGCGTTTGTAAACAATATAAAGAGCTGTCACTGGAATAATGTTAATAGCTGTTGGACGAGTGGCTTAGAAGTGACAGCAGTCTAAAGTTGGTTGCAGTTTTTTCATCTCACCCTGTATATAATTTGATACGGCCTAAACGTGCCTCATCGAAAAAACGGTTTTGGACCCTAGGTCTCTGTGGAACAGGGTGGCTCGTCCAATAACTCTCGAAGGCAGTATCAGATTTGATCCAAATTTGGTATCGTTCGTAATATTATTATCAAACATAGAACGAGATCGGAGATGAGCAATGTCGGTCCAGTTCTTCTGGTACCTCCCCTACAAAAGATCTAAATTTTTAAAGAAAATATTTGGCTTCATAGAAAATTATTTTGTTCATAAACTAAAAATTTTACAATTTCTTTTCAGTGATAGGTAAGGTTCAAAAATGGATAATATAGGTCCACTCCATCAAGTACCTCTCCCACAAAATGTCGAAATTTTGAATAATTTTAACTCTACTAAAATATGAGATAAAGAAACCAAATGTCTTAAAATTTCACACAACCAAATATTTTTATTAACCCAAGCTTTGGTGTTAAGGTGGGATATATCGATACACTCCTTCTGGTAGATCCCTTCAAAAAGGGTCAACATTTTAAATAATTATAACATATATAACATGCGAAATAAACCTCCGATCCTTTCCAAATTTAACAAATTTATATATTTCTACTAACAAAAGATTTGGTCGGTCCACACCTTCAGGTACCTCCCCCAACAAGGATCGACATTTTGAATATTTATAAAGCTTTTTAAACGCGAAATTAAACTCAGCATATTTCAATATTTTTATCAGCAAAAGATCTGGTTTAAAGGTGGAATATACAGGCCAACTCCTGTTGGTACACCGCCCCCCCCCCCCCCACCCCATCTCACACATCTCATTATTTCTATTAACACAACTTCTGCTGCGAAAATGGGATATGTTGGCGGACTGCTTCTGGTACCTTTCCCAAAAAGGTTCAAATTTTTGAATTTCCATGGAGCTCAAAACGCGAAATTAACATCCGATTCCATTCAAACTTGGTATATATCAATGTTTCTATCAACAGAAGATCTGTTATAAAGACGGTAGAGATCGGACCATTCCTTTTGGTACCTCCCCCACAAAGGGGTCAAAATGTTGAATAACCAAAATGATCATATAATCCAAACTAGGCAACATATCCTTTTCAAATTCACAACATTTTTTATCAACCAAAACCATTATAAAATCCAAAATAAGCATTCGATGCTCTTCAAATTTCACACATCTCAATATTTCTACTAGCAAAAGATATGGTGGGAAGATGGGAAGTATAGGTCCACATCTTCTGGTATCTACCCCCACAAAAGAACAAAATTTTGAATATCCATAAAACTCATAAAATGCGAAATAAATATCCGATTTCATTCAGACTTGGTACATTTTAATATTTCCATCAACACAACATCTGCTGGAAGATGGGATATATCGGACCACTTCTTTTGGTACCTCCCCCTCAAAGGAGTCAAAACTTTGAATATCCACGAAGCTCA
Organism: Musca domestica; assembly: GCF_030504385.1. Classification (NCBI taxonomy): domain Eukaryota; kingdom Metazoa; phylum Arthropoda; class Insecta; order Diptera; family Muscidae; genus Musca; species Musca domestica. Next base: position 41,891 of record NW_026712447.1, on the reverse strand, counting down.
TAAAATACGAAATTAATATTCGATTTTATTCAGACTTGGCACATCTTAATATTTATATTCACACAAGATCTGCTGTGAAGATAACATATAACTGCGAACCCCTTCTGGTACTTCACCCACAAAGGGTCACAATTTTCTGTCATAACTTGGTAGATAAGTCAGCGATTCTTTACAACTTGCTATATTTAAACATTGCTCTCATCCAGAAACCTGCGATAAATATGGAATTTATGATTTTGCTTAAAATTGGATATAAATGCTCGACTTTCTTGTAATTTTGCCCATACAAATATTTTTATCCGTATTAGATAAAGTGTGAAAATTGAATACTTGGTCCCACTACATCTGTACCTCAAGCACATTTCAAAATTTTCTAAAAATTATCACATATCTTATATAAAGAGAAGGAAGTAGTCGACATAGCCCAAAACTGGCATGTCGCAATATTTATATCATATTTATTTAGGTCCGATACGAAATGGACAATATTAAGCCATTCCTTCGAAACCTAATCATAGAGGGTAAAAAATTTGAAAACTCATAACAGAAGTAAAAATATGTTTAAATAATGGAACATTGGCTGAAGGTATACATCTGTTGGCAAAACCGACTGATACTTTTTAACTTGTTTCAAACTTTGTTTATCATTTTTTTCAACCAGAGATCTGAGATGAATTATGAATTTATCGAATCACTTCTTCTGCTATCTTCCCACTAGGGGTCAAAATTATGAATAATTATAACCCTTATACTACGAAAAAGTCAGCGATTTTTTCAGACATCTCAATATCTCTATCAACAAAAAACCTCATGTAAATGCAGGATATGTCGGTCCAATATTTCTGGTAACCACCCACCCCCACTTACTTGTATTTTTATACCCTACACAAAGTAGGCCTGAAAATAAGTATGCCAAATTTTATGGAAATCGGTTCAGATATAGCTATAGCTCCCATATGTGTTGTTCATCCGATTTGTTATTTTTGTCATCCGCAGCCGTAATATGCACTCTGTAACAACAATATTTGGGGAAATATATCAAATGCAGCTCAGAAATACCCTTGCTAAATTTTATCGAGATCGGTTCAGATTTGGATTTAGCTCCCATTTATAACTTTGTCCGATTTACCTTTTATTGTGCACCAAACGTCTAATATTTGTCCGAATGTGATGAAATTTGGCACTTACGACCGAATTGAGTCTAGAAGCTAGTATGTCAAATTTGGTGAAGATCGGTTCAGATATAGCTATAGCTCCTGTTCATCCGATTTGTTATATTTGTTACCCACAGCCGTAATATGCACTCCGTAACAACCATATTCAGAGAAATATATCAAATACAGCTCAGAAATATATTTGCCAAATTTTACCGAGATCGGTTCAGATTTGGATATAGCTCCCATATATTTCTTTATCTGATTTCAAATTAATTTTGCACCAAATGGGCAATACATGTCGCTTGAAGAATTGCAAATTTAATTTGACATCCAAATTCCGAGAAATGGTGTAATTGATCTCCTTCTCCTACCACACTCAAAGATTTGTTAGTTTTGTTGTTATTATTCTTTATAGGCTTAGTAATCAAAACTACGAGTAGTTAGTATTTGTTAAGCTGTCTGCTGGTGTTCTTGTTGTTGCTGTATCTGTCTTCGATGATGTTGATGGTCGGCCTGCTCTCGTCTTTAGTATTCACAGATGCTTGAAATGCTTGAATAAATAACTCCAACAAGGCGGAGTCTCGGCTTAATATTTTTTTTTTGCCTTTGCTTGTTTTACAAGCAGATTTTATCAAAGTTTTTTTTTCGATTTTTTTCTTAGCTTTTATACTTACATGTGTGTGAGTACATATAGCTCTTTTGATTTCATACTTCATTTTTTATTCGTTTAAGCTTAGATTAATCTCAAGTCAATGGGCATTGTTTTGTAATGAGAGGGAGCAGTGGTATCTGCCTTTAGATTGATATTTTCTATCTCACTTTATCATTTGTAGGTTGGCCATGGCTTTACTTACCGTTCATATGCTAATTAGAATTCCAGACAGATAGCGTTATTAGTTTGGTATTGTATGATTGAATATGAGGAAGCCATTGTGTGGCTTTTGTTTTAAATAGTAAAAATGGGGGGTATTGGAAATGTGGTGCTATTATGGTTAGAAGTCGTCGAAGTATTATAGCTCCGAAAGCTTCTTAGTCGTAGCTTGAAAATACAATTCTGATACATATTTTTAATCAACAATTTAAGGTAAAAACAGAGTAGATAAGGGATGATTTTTGTAAACTTTGTAGGAGGTGTTTTTTCAAATGATATGAGCGCCTGTGTGTGTGCATTAAAGCAGTACCGAAAATTTTGGAAGTTTGAAACTAGCTACTCTAGAATATTGTACTAAAATTAATAGTATTGGTCGTATAACTGGATACCCAGTATCAGACCGATCTAGTGAAAAAGCTATTATTTCTTTATAATTTTATTATAACATTAACAATGTTTATACAGGGGATCTTCAAAAAAATATTTCATTTCACCACTCTAAATATTCCACACAAAAAAAAAAAATCCAATATATTGGGATTTTTTCCAGTCAGACCTTTTAACAAGTTAAAAAGCCGTAAGTTCGGCCCGGCCAAATACCCTCCACCATTTGAAATGAATTTGGAAATTTGCAAAAAATAAAATCCTTAAAAAAATTCTGTTAAAATTTTAAAAATACCGAATATAGTGGTATAGGCGTGAACCTACATAGGCATTGTTTGTCATAAGCCATTACCATATTCAAATTCGAAACTTGAAATAAACGGTGAATAATGTAGATATAATCATCAAAATATAGTATATAGAGAGGTACCATTATATTGGAGCTGTGCGAAGACCTGGACCAGCATAGACAATTTTCTGTCCAAATACCAAATTTAAAACATTTCCGGTTAATAATGTCGCTAAACATGACCCATTACGAACTGCGTACTGGAAAAATAAACATGTGTGCAAAATGTTGGCCTTCTATCTCAATTCGTTCGAAAGATAGCGGGATTACAACAGACAGACGGACGGGCAGACAGACGGACATCGCTAAATCTACTTAGAATTTTACGCTGATCAAGAATATATATACTTTGTTGGGTCTGACATGAGTATTTCGAGGAGTTACAAACGGAATGACAAAGTTAATATACCCTTCATAGTATGGTGGAGGGTATAAAACTTATTATTCCCTGGAAATTTATAATTTTTGTGAAACTATTTTAAAACAAGTAAGCAAACGCCTTCGATCCATGTGATACCCTACAACATTATAATATATTGGAAAACCTGCTCAGGTTCAAACACATCTTGGTCGATTATTTGAAATAATGCCATACTGTCCTGCACAAATATTACATTGGTTTTTTTACCGGATATATTTTTGTTTTATATTTACAATGTATGTCACGTTGATAGGTATCCAATAAAAAATTTTACACAAAAGTTGTGGTCCATTTTACCCGCAAAATATAATTCAAGGGTCGTCCAAAAATTCTACACTTCCGTGCTGTCCAAAACCCTAACATCATGCAAACATCCGAGCCACTGCAAGATCAGATCAGTTTTAAGTTTCGAACCATTTGAACCACTAAATATACACCTTGAAAAACAATAGACTTTAATTATGACCCTAACTCTATCCCCATGCAAAATTTTTAGAGAATCGGACGATAATTGCGTCTTAAATATAATGCTCCCAAAACATAGTGTTGTGAGGTGAAAAATATTACCAAACGTAAAATTTAATATTGTAAATCAAATATAAAAAAAATCTCATGCAATAAAAATACGACAAGAAATATAAAAAAATATTTACTTTTTTATTAGCATATTTTCACGCAATTTTCTTTGGTTTTATCCTTCTCTACCTTCTTCTCTAAGAACTTGTGAGAATTGTCAAAATGCGTCCAGCCATTCTTTAGTTATAAACGGTCTAATGAAGGGGATCATTGATATAGGAGATTTTACATAGTTGGCTATATATGCGATATCTTGGATATGAGCATCAATGTAACGGTGACATTTGCGTGCATTTGTGATTTCGCCAGGATTAAAAATATTCGCGGTTTGGTGGAAATTTTCATATTTTTTACATAAAAGTTATGGCCTATATTACCCGCTAAATATTGTCTGATTACCAAACAAAATGGTTGGCTCCTGACCAGTCCTATACTCCAGGCCCATGCTAAATTCCGCGTCGATTGGTCTATAATTGCAACCTGCAAAGCAACTGCAAAATCAGGAATTTAGTTTTGGTTTTTGGTCCATTTTAACCCCCAAATATGATGCGATCATTTCCAAAAGCAATAGGCTTCTTTTATAGCCTTATCCCCACCACCATTCTATATTTCGTGAAGATCGAGCCATAATTGCAACCTGTAGAGTGATTACAAATTAACAGGGACAAACGGACTGACGGACGGACGGACATACATAGCTAGATCGACTCAGCTCGGTGAGATAGGAAGATCCATATATAAGTTAACGGCTCACCCTAATAAACATCAAACTAAATATGCAAACCAACTAGTAAACATTCCCATCATTATGCTGCGCAAGCAGTCCGACAAATCAACAGGAATATGACACCAGGGCAGTCATCCGCCACAAACACGCGCACTAATACCAGCGCACCGCAAGTGATGACTCAGCGTAATAACGAGCACGACCAGGCTGCAGTATAATATTAGTTTTAAGTTGAAGGTATTCATAATTGTAAATCCAACAAGAGAGGTGCATAGCACCGCAACATAAATGTTAGTAACAAAATAAAGAAACACCATAGCAGTGTGAAATAAACTTTAACTTCTAACATTAACTGGCGCCCAACAACTACAAGGATCAACACATCCTAGAACCCAACAACCACAAGGATTAAAACATCCCAACAGCCGGTACGAGAACCGTTCCTGAGTAGGAGTACGAAAAGGATGTTACGTAAGAACTAGCGGACTACCGGGATATAAGGAAAATGATCAAATTATTATTAGTAAGTTATTATAAATTTAACAAAAGTAAAAAAGAAGAAATGTTAAAATAAAATTAAACAAAATAAGGAATAACACAGAAAGTGAAAGTGTGAAATCTAATTTACAAAAAATCATATTTGTGCTAGAATACGTTTAACAAAAATAACAAAGTAAGAAGAAAGAAATGTTAGAGTAAGGTAAAACAAAAAATAAAGTGTGACATCTAAATTTACAAAAAAATCATATTTGTGCGAAATTAACAAATGTAAGAAATATGAAATGTTAGATTAAGTTAAACAAAAAAATAGAGTGTGGCATCCAAATTTAAAGAGTCATATCCGTGCTGAAAGAAGTTTAAAGAAATTTTGATAATAGATTTGTGACGAGAACTAGGATTTGGTGTTTCTTTTTCTCCCTTTTTTCGAGCGGCCAATGCCGGAAGATTTAAACAACTTAATAACAAGGGTCGAAGCTATGAGTGTTTCAGGACAGACATCTTCGCCTTCTGGGGCAGCTCCCGTAAGGTTTAATCCCTTTACAGAAAGTCAGACTAATGAGGTGAAACGAATAATAAGTGAGACGGTGGCAAACCTTCTCAAACAGGGGGAGGATGTTACCGCCACTAAAGATGTCGACATAGAAGGATCTGGGGATATCTCAGAAGGAGAGAGAATACCAGACATAGTGAAGACGTTAAGGGAATTCTCGGGCAAGCCAGGAGAATTTAGTTCGTGGAGGAAAGCTGTTGATAGGATCATGAACATTTATGAGTCACAAAGGGGAACAACCAAATACTTCACAATTCTACACACTGTTAGGCATAAAATTGTTGGTGAGGCCGACACGGCTTTGGAGTCTTATCGGACCCCATTAAATTGGAAAGCGATAAGAAAGTGTTTAGTGCTTCATTTTTCAGATAAGAGAGATATTTCGACCTTAGAGTATCAAATGACCGTCCTATCTCAGGGTGGGCAAACCATAACAGATTTTTACCAGAAGGTTTACCACCATTTGTCTTTGATTCTGGACAAGATTGATTGTCTGGATATAGGGAACGAGGCTTTGGATGTATTGACCCAAACATATTGTGACGACGCGTTTTCACTTTGAAGCTGGGGTAGGTTCAGCGGGGGCCAGAGTCGTCACAAAAATTTATTTGTTAGGACATAAAGAGAGAGAGAGCGAAGCAAAAATATTTTCTTAAAACGTTATAAATTTATTTCCTTAAATAACACTAACACTACACTAAACACAATAAAATCACGTTCAGAACGTTTTACGAAGAACACTAAATCACAAAGTTCAGTCGAAATGTTAATAAACGGGTAGCAGTGGTGGCAGCTTGGCACAGCGGCGGCCCGATGAATAGGCGAGCGACGAATAGAGTGGCGGCAGCTTGGCACAGCGGCGGCCCGATGAATAGGCGAGCGACGAATAGTAGTGGCGGCAGCTTGGCACAGCGGCGGCCCGATGAATAGGCGAGCGACGAATAGGGTGGCGGCAGCTTGGCACAGCGGCGGCCCGATGAATAGGCGAGCGACGAATAGTAGTGGCGGCAGCTTGGCACAGCGGCGGCCCGATGAATAGGCGAGCGACGAATAGGGTGGCGGCGGCTTTGGCACAGCGGCGGCCCGATGAATAGGCGAGCGACGAATAGGGTGGCGGCGGCTTTGGCACAGCGGCGGCCCGATGAATACGTCAGCGGCGAGTAGTAGTGGCGGCAGCTTGGCACAGCGGCGGCCCGATGAATACGCGCACGACGAATCGGGTGCGGCAGCTTTGGCACAGCAGCAGCCCGATGAGTACGTCAGTCGCCGTCAACGCAGCCCGAAGAATAGGGAGTATTGCTACAGCCCTCACTCGACCCTGCGTTCAGTCGCCGTCAACGCAGCCCGAAGAATAGGGAGTATTGCTACAACCCTCACTTGACCCTGCGTTCAGTCGCCGTCAACGCAGCCCGAAGAATAGGGAGTATTGCTACAACCCTCACTTGACCCTGCGTTCAGTCGCCGTCAACGCAGCCCGAAGAATAGGGAGTATTGCTACAACCCTCACTTGACCCTGCGTTCAGTCGCCGTCAACGCAGCCCGAAGAATAGGGAGTATTGCTACAACCCTCACTTGACCCTGCGTTCAGTCGCCGTCAACGCAGCCCGAAGAATAGGGAGTATTGCTACAACCCTCACTTGACCCTGCGTTCAGTCCAGTCCAGTCACCACAAATAGTCAAGGCTTATTGTTTGGCTTACTAAGACTCAATTCAACCGAGGTTGCGCGCCTTTTCTTCCTCCCAATCACACTTGACTTACCAGCCATCAACAGAAGACTGATCTCGATTGTGTGAAATGCGTCTCCTTTTATACCTTTTTGGCTGGACAACGATTGTTGTTTTCTCATGACAGCAGCTGATCCCAATCTGACAGTTTTGCGTAGTTCCGCCATTTGCCACCAGGGGTTCCAATGTTGTATTTTAAGTATACTTCTTTCTACTAGGGGACCTGTGTGACCGTTAATATTCAAATACATTTAAATTACATGACCCTGAGTAGCTGTTAGTTTAATTCATACTTAAATATTTTAATTCATTTTCAAACAAAAATATAATTCATAGTTGATGTATATAACATACGTAAGTAAAAATGGTATTTAAAATAATAATGTACCCCAAAAACGAAAGCATGACTTTGGGCGTTACATGGCATCTCTTCCTCCCTCTGATTTTTGATTCCTTGATTTGCTTTCTCTATTGCTATTGGGTTTCAATAGCCAGGAAGCCCTAGGGTGTTATGTAACCTTTTATTTCTCCGACATGGGCACTTTGGTTCGACTATATCTCGGTCGAATAGGAAGGTATGTTAGAGACCAATTGCAGAAGTTCGGAGAGATACCTTCACTACCCGTCTGCTGATATTATTATGCGGTACTGCTTGCCATCTTGTTTAACAATTCGCTTCAGTTGTGTCCCTTTTTCCAATTGTTTTTAAACTTCTCGATACGGATTTGTAGGTTTCGGGATAATTTGGCAGTTCGAGAAATGTGTTATCGTTCACGGGATTGTCTGTCGAGGACGATGGCGTTGACTCAGTTGGGATTTCAGTGACTGGCAATTTGATTGTACTTGGTGTGCTATTATTCTCCTTACTGGGTATAAACACTTCATCGATGGAAGGTTGACTGCTACACAATGTTGGCTGATGAGGTGTCATCGTTTGGCTTGTGGATGATGATGAAGACGACGAGGCTGATGAGGATGAGGATGACGATCGGGAAGACATCGATGGTGATGACAGTTCGACAACGTGTCCCGGCGTTCCTGGTAATGATTTATCTTCCTTCACGTTGGGGGACCTGTGATCGTCCGATATGACGGCAGCATTGGATTGCGATGGAATTTGTACGTCATCACTATGCAACAGATTTGCTTGTTCGGTTATGTTATATAGCGGTGATGATGGAGGAACACCAACCAGCGTCTGCCATTGGGTCCACCACTCAGAACTAGGATCTTCGGAAACTGTCACAAAACTACTTGCGGTCGATCTGGAGTCTTCTTCTAAATGTGCGAAAGCATGTGAGGATGAAGTAGGAACCTCCTCATGTTTGTGTGAGGTGTTGGATATTGAATGGATATCTTCGGTGTTGATCTCTTCCCCTATCGCGGGTGTGGGTGAGGGCGTACGATGATTATCCGGCGGTGGGTTGGTTATTTCATATATTGGATTTTCCCCGGAGTCGGGGACCAAAAGCTGCACAGTAACTGTTCTCTCATAACAGCGAAATCCGAGATATTTGTATTGGCTATCTTTCTGACGGACAAATCCCAGACCATACCTTTTTGGCGGAGACGAGGAACGTTGATCTTCGTTATCCGACTCATCCAGCGAGGAATTATTCGAGGATAAGGGTGACTGTGCTCGCCGAGTCACTGAGGTTTCTAAGTAACCGTAAAACATACGCCGACATTCTTCATCCATTTCGAAATTTGATTGAGATTCACCCGACTCCTCCATATTGGGCCGAGGAAGAGTTGATGCGTCATCTGAGTCACGACACCATTCTTTACCCGGTGTAACAAGCATTTCTGAGCACCTTGAAGTGGGTGTTGAGAGCCTTGACTGCCGCCACCCGATTCGTCGTGCGCGTATTCATCGGGCCGCCGCTGTGCCAAGCTGCCGCCACTACTACTCGCCGCTGACGTATTCATCGGGCCGCCGCTGTGCCAAAGCCGCCGCCACCCTATTCGCCGCTCGCCTATTCATCGGGCCGCCGCTGTGCCAAAGCCGCCGCCACCCTATTCGTCGCTCGCCTATTCATCGGGCCGCCGCTGTGCCAAGCTGCCGCCACTACTATTCGTCGCTCGCCTATTCATCGGGCCGCCGCTGTGCCAAGCTGCCGCCACCCTATTCGTCGCTCGCCTATTCATCGGGCCGCCGCTGTGCCAAGCTTGAGTAGCTGTTAGTTTAATTCATAACTTAAATATTTTAATTCATTTTCAAACAAAAAATATAATTCATAGTTGATGTATATAACATACGTAAGTAAAAATGGTATTTAAAATAATAATGTACCCCAAAAACGAAAGCAATAATGTACCCCAAAAACGAAAGCATGACTTTTGGGCGTTACAATATAGGGACAAGGCTTTGGACACCTTTATTCGAGGACTTAATGGTAATCTTCCAAGCTTAATGAGTGTTACAAACCCGACAAGTTTGCCTCAGGCTCTAAATGCCTGTTTAAAATTAGGTAATCTAGGTGTGCGTATTCAACACGCTACCGAGAAAGGATCTAGACCAAACAGGATCCCCCAAACTAACCCTCCTAGACATTTTTACCCACAGCTGACGATTGGTGATAGGAATTTTCAAGGTGACCAAAGGTACAGAGGCCCTACTCAATATCGTTATCGGAATTTCCGAAGTGGAGAACAACAATACGGAGGGCCGGCGAACTTTTCGAATCGACCTCCAGTAGTGAATAATTTTGGACACCCCCAATACGGAGGATACAGACCCCCACTTCCTCCTAAACCTGCTGTACCAATGGACGTGGATCAATCAATACAGACTAGGCAGGTAAACTATCAGAATAGGCCACAGTTGAGTAATGCTTTTAACAATGTTCAGCCTAACTTTAAGAGAAATAATTCAGGAAATATTCATCAGCCGCAAAAGCAGCAGAGAATGTTTAATGTTGAGGCCCAAATACGTGAGGATGCAGAGCCGGATGAAATGAATGGTTCTGATGAACAGGAATATGAGGTTTCCTATGACGAAGCGTACGAGGAGGATCTAGACGATCAGTTGGCAATTGTAGATGACGTTAATTTTTTAGACTAGCTTCAACGTTGCCATACCTCCCTTTCAGAATGAAAAATGGCAACGAACTTAAATTTCTTATAGACACCGGTTCGAACAAAAATTATATTAATGGCAAATTTATTAGAAACCCTCTAAAGAACCAGAAACCTTTTCATGTTAAGTCCGTAGGCGGCATAGTTAGTATAGAGACCCATAGTTTTATTGACATTTTTAATTGCGGGATCGGAAAGTTAGAATTTTACATCCTTCCTGGTCTAGAGACCTTTGATGGGATAATAGGGAATGATACCCTGAAATCTTTGAATGCAGTGATTTACACTTGGAGATCCTATCTCACAATTCTGGATGGAAAGAAATTTCCTTTGAAAGAGCTGCAAATTGATGAGATTAATAACATGAATCTACGTTTAAATCATCTAAATCCCGAAGATGAAAAAGAAGTCAGGAATATTTTGGATGACCATCCAAACCTTTTTGCAGATCCCAATAAAAAACTCACTTATTCAACAATCGTACAAGCTGAAATTAATACGAGTAGTGATAGTCCAGTTTATTCAAAATCCTATCCGTATCCAATGGCACTGAAATCCGAAATTGACAAACAGATAGAAGAACTATTAAGGGACGGGATAATTCGCCCTTCCAGGTCCGCATATAATGCTCCAGTTTGGATAGTACCAAAAAAACCAGATGCTTCAGGTGTGAAAAAATACCGCATGGTTATTGACTATAGGAAACTTAATGAGATAACTAGACCTGACAGATACCCCATACCTGAAATTACAGAAATCTTGGCTAACTTAGGCGAACAGAAATACTTTTCCACCATAGATTTAAAGAGCGGATTCCATCAGATTCCACTTAGGGAATCCGATATTGAGGAAAACAGCTTTTTCCGTCAAGAATGGAAAGTTCGAGTTCACAAGACTACCATTTGGACTACGTAACGCGTCTGCAATATTACAAAGAGCTCTAGATGATATTCTTAGAGAGCATATAGGGAAACGGTGCTACGTCTACATTGATGACATTTTGATATTTGGTAGGACTAAAAAGGAACACATTGAAAATTTGAGGATAATATTCCGCACTTTGGAAGACTCTAATCTGAAAGTTCATTTGGACAAGAGTGAATTCTTAAAGGAAGAAATTGACTTCTTAGGGTTCAATGTAAAGGAAGGAGGTTTTTCTGCAAACCCAGACAGACTTAAGGCCATAGTTAATTTCCCTCAACCTAGAACAGTTCATGACTTGCGATCGTTCCTGGGTTTGACCGGACATTATCGGAGATTCATAAGGGGCTATGCTCAAATAGCCAAACCATTAACTTCCATGATGAGAGGCGATATAGGGAAAACCCCGAGAAACCAGTCAAAAAAAATCAGTGTCAATTTGAATTCCGAACAGATTGAAAGTTTCAAACAGCTCAAGAACTGTTTGGTATCGGAGGAAGTCGTTTTGAACTATCCCGACTTTGATAAGCCCTTTGAACTCACTACTGACGCCTCGAAATACGCTTTAGGAGCAGTTTTATCTCAAGGCAATAGACCTATCACATACCTTTCTAGAACTCTCAGTAGGGCAGAAGAGGAATATGCGACAAATGAGAAAGAAATGCTGGCGATAATTTGGGCTTTAAAGGAATTGAATTGTTACTTGTATGGAGCAAGAAGCATAAAGATATTTACCGACCATCAACCTTTGACATTTGCGCTAAGCAACAAGAACACAAATGTGAAGATGAAGAAGTGGAAGGCACAGTTAGAAGAATATAATTACGAGTTAATTTATAAACCAGGTAGCACGAATGTAGTCGCGGACACGCTATCGAGACCACCAGTGACAGATGTTAACTCCCTAACGCCCACGGTTCACAGTGCCGAGGACTCATCGGAAGACCTAATTCCTTCCGCTGAGGTGCCAATAAATACCTTCAAAATCAGATCATTATTGAGGAATCATCAGCTTCCTCATATGAATTTAACATTGTATTTCCCTCCTACCATAGACATATCATTAAAGAAACCAGTCTAGCGGAATCAGATCTGAAAGTCATATTAAAGAGATACCTAAATCCTACAGTAGTCAACGGCATCAAGACCTCAGAGCCAGTTATGCTTATGATTCAAGCACTGTACCCTCATCACTTCAGAAACATTAAAGTACGATTCGCTCGAACAATGGTTGAAGATGTTACTGATGAGGAGAGACAAAAACAAATCATTATTGAGACTCACAACAGAGCACATAGGAATAATGCCGAGAATAGGAGACAAATTTTAGAGAGCTATTACTTCCCTTCCATGACTAGGAAAATAAAGAATGTGATCAATATCTGTAAAGTATGTAAAGAAAATAAGTATGAGCGACATCCGAACGCTCCCAAACTTAATAAGACACCTATGCCAACTTATCCTGGGCATACAATCCACATAGATATCTTCTCTACAGACAAGTTTCGAGTTTTAACCGCAATAGACAAATTTACAAAATTCGCAGTAACCAGAATGATAAATGGCAAAGGCATTGAAGACATTAGGAAACCATTGAGAGAAATAATTTTCTACTTTGGGGTCCCGAAGTCAATTGTATTTGATAACGAGCGATCTTTCAATTCTCAGACCATTCGGTTTATGTTGGAAGACGAACTTGGCATGGAAATTTTTACGGCACCGCCTTATAAGAGCGAGGTTAATGGGCAAATAGAGAGATTCCATTCGACCTTATCGGAAATTATGCGTTGCAGTAAGTGTGAGCGACCCGATTACTCTTTTGAGGAGCTATTGCAAGATAGCGTTAACAAGTACAATCACACAATACATTCGTCAATTGGAAAGAAACCCGTAGATCTATTTTTTGGACGACCGACGACCTTTGGACCAGAGGACTACGAAAGGACTCGCCTTAACAACTACGAAAGACTCTTGAGGAAACAGGAAAATGATTTGGCAAATCATAATCGTGTTAGGGAAGAACCAAAAGAATATCAAGAAGGTCAGAAAATATTTGTCAAACAGAACAAGAGATTAGGAACCAAATTATCTAAACGTTTCAAAGAAGAAGTTGTAAAGGAGAAGAGGCACTCAACTGTCCTGACTCAATCAGGGAGAATAGTCCATAAGAGTCATATCAGAAACTGACTTACTTATTTACCGGGTTTCCAGTTCTTAATTACAGGTTGCCTAGGGGTCACAGAAATATTGGACTACTCTCAATCAGAAGTGGTTCTTATAGAGAGTGGAATAGGAAAAATACAAACAGGGACATTCAAAATTTTGCATGTTATTAACATCAAGGAATATCATGACACTCTAGAGAGGATCAAGGACGACTTGGCCAAAGGAATTCCAGACAACCACCCACTACTCCCCTTCCTACATAATGACATCACTACCCTATCTCACCTTATAAATCGGCTAATGCCTGAAGAGAGATCTAAAAGATCTCTTGATGAGATTGGAACGGCGTGGAAATGGCTGGCAGGTAGTCCAGACCATGATGACCTTATGCTTTTGAAAAACAAAATCAATGAGTTAACAGACAACAGCAATAACCAGTTAATAATCAACAGAGATCTAATAGAAAGAATGCAGGAGATAACGAATGCGACAAATAGTATTTCAAAAATTTTAAAGACTAGTGAGGACTTCCGTAATACCCTCATATTGCAGGCAAAGTACAAAGTTGAAATTTTAAAGGAGGAAATAACGAATATTAATTCGGCCATTCATTTAACAAAATCCAACATTGTAAACACATTTATTTTATCGGAAATAGAAATTAGAAAAATAGAAGAAATATTTAATCAAGATGAAATCCCGTTTCAAAACATTGAACAAGCTTTAAATTTCGCACGAATAAAAATTGTAAACAATAGTACTAATATAATTTACATTATAAGCATTCCCAAAACTGTAAAAGAAATTTGTAATGTCATAACCATAAGACCTGTAAAAAATCAAATACTGTTTTAAATCTTGATTATAAGAAAATTGTAAAATGTGAAAGAGCAACATTTGGAATTAAAAGTCCTTGTCAAAAAATAAATGGTATTGAATTATGTCTAGAATCTAATGTAGCCAATATAACAAACAATACATGTATTCCTAAATTAGTAACTAATAGCCCACATAATTGTTCAATAGTAAATGCAGATCACATTAATAATTTAGAGGAAATAGAACCTGGATTAATTTTGATAAATAACATAAAAGAAAATATTGTCATAAATGGAAACGAAAAAAATGTAACAGGAACTTATTTAATAAGATTTAGTAATTCTACAATTAGGATAGGCAACAAAAATTTCACCGTCGAAGAAGCTGCTTACTCCAAACCGTTGCCTGCGCTACTAAAACACTCAGCTAGAAACAACTACACCGAAGAAATACTATCTCTACAACTACTAAAAACGTTGCACGTGAAAAGTAATAAAGAATCGAGCGTCTAAATGCTGAATTCAAGACCAGTTTATGTTTTAACATCAGTCTCATATTAGCATTGGTCATCCTCCTGATGGCAGTAAAAATGAGGCAAAGGCGCAAAACTAGTATGAAAATTATAAAAATGACCCCACATGAAGGAATGTCTAGACCTCGAATAGAAATGACTGTGTCAGAAAGCCAATTGGCAGCCGGCACAACAGAATCTGTTATCAAAACAAAACAACTAGCAAACCACAATATTAACTTGAATCAACGCGGCAGTCTTTATAATCTGCCATATTTCTAAACACATCAATCGAGACGCTTGATAATTCGAGAGGGAGGAGTTAACGGCTCACCCTAATAAACATCAAACTAAATATGCAAACCAACTAGTAAACATTCCCATCATTATGCTGCGCAAGCAGTCCGACAAATCAACAGGAATATGACACCAGGGCAGTCATCCGCCACAAACACGCGCACTAATACCAGCGCACCGCAAGTGATGACTCAGCGTAATAACGAGCACGACCAGGCTGCAGTATAATATTAGTTTTAAGTTGAAGGTATTCATAATTGTAAATCCAACAAGAGAGGTGCATAGCACCGCAACATAAATGTTAGTAACAAAATAAAGAAACACCATAGCAGTGTGAAATAAACTTTAACTTCTAACATTAACTTATAGTCTCCTACGTCGGAAACCAATATTTCGACTTGTTCGATTTTACTCAGTTAAACTTTATTAAAATATTTCCCAAAAAATCACGAAATTAATCCAGGAAGACCTTGCAAAATATCATAAATAACTACGAAAATCTTGGTCGAAATATTTAAACAAATTGGCAAGTTTTTATTCAGACCTTTAAAAAATCGTTCCAAAAAATCTAAAATGTCGATGCATGAAAAATGTGCAGCAAATGTTTTAAAAAAACTTATCATTTTTGTCCAGAAAGAAACCAATAAATTCAGGTAGTCCTTGCAAAAACTTCTTAAAAAACGAAGGTTAGTGTCAAATTAAATACACATTTTTTTTGCCGAAAAATCTTTGGAAAATGTTTTTAACAATTTCCACGAAGACCTTCTTAAAAATTGTTTCCAAATAAAAAAATCAACGATTTTCGTCAATAAAGGTGTTGCAAAAATTTAATCAATATCTCATCCATTTAATGCTGAAAGATCTCCAAAAAAAACCTTAAAAATTCACAAATTTTGTGCAGGAAGAGCTAAGAAAAAATATTATTTAAAATTCAAGATTTTTTTGCCCACAAAAATTTGTAAAATATGTGTCTAATAAATCCGAAAGGTCTTTCTACTCTAATTATTATTAAAAATCTACTAAATATTATTTAAAATATATAATATATAGACATATGTTCTAAAAAAACATGTTTAAAAAGTCACAATTCATTTCAAACCTTGCTCGAACCTTGTGAATATATTAATCAGGCTTTATAAAAATATTCCTCAAAAATGTAAGATTTTTGCCTAGGAAGACCTAGTTTAAAAATATTCTTTCAAATTTGCAATGGTCTTGCGAAAAATATTTCAATACTTTTCGCCCTGAATTTTCTTGGTTCGTTAATACCTCGATTTATCCACTTTGACCTTATCAAAAATTATTCAAAAGATTTCTGAAGTTTTATAACCTTTGCACGATTTTTTTTTTTTTTTTGTAAAAATCGTTTATTTTCTGCATTCAGAATTTGAAACAATAGTAATGAATAAAATTTAAATTTTGTCCTGTCAGACCATTCAAAAAATGTTGCTTAGAATAAATTAGTTTTTTCCCAGAAAACTTGTTAAATATATTCGTAAATATTAACAAATAAAAAAGCTGTAAGTTCGGCCGGGCCCCACCATTGGGGCTATACGAAGACGTGGACCTGCACAGACAATTTTCTGTCATAGGCTGTAGTATTCATTACGAACTTCAAATACCAAATATGAAATAGTTCCGGTAAATAATGTCGCTAAAATAATCAAAATACCGAATATCGAGCGGTACCGTTATATTGGGGCTATACGAAGACGTGGAGCTGCACAGACAATTTTCTTTAAATACCAATTTTGAAACAATTCCGGTAATTAATGTCGCTTAAATCATCAAAATACCGAATTTCGGGAGTTACCGTTATATGGGGGCTATACGAAGACGTGGACCTACATGGCCCATTTTCAATACCAAAAGTCCTGCAGATATATACTTTGTGGGGTGTTAAATGTATATTGTATACAAACGGAATGACAAACTTAATATACCCTCCATACTATGGTAGAGGGTATAAAAAAGATGTAAAATATTCAATGATTCGATCATACTATTCAATGATTTTCGCCCAGAGCGACGTTGTAAAAAGTATCTCACAAGGATAAAAATCTTTACCAGTTAATTCAAAATAACACATTTGCTTAAGCAAAATCCAATTAATCCTCCTATTTGTTTGTTATAAAAATTATTTCTAAAAATTTATGTTTCAAACTTAAAAAAAAAACTTTGTCTATGAAAATGATTTTCCGATTTTACATTTTATTTTTTTGTGAGATCTAATTTTTTCTCTGATTTATTTCCATTTCTTGTCTTTCTTTTCAAATGCATTTTCTCAAAATCAATTCAATGGAAATTGAGGTTATCTCCAATCATTGCGTTGCCTTGTCTTTAATGGAATTACATTCACCTACATTTTTTCTTCCCTAAGTTTTCCAACTTAAAACAGCATTTCTATTTGCTGTAGTTTTTTTTTTTTTGTTTTATTGTAATCATTAAAATAATCATTACAATGCCTTTGGCGGCAGTGGCGGCGGCGTTTCTTTTTTTTTTCTGTTCCATCACTAGTCGATCACTTGGTTCCAGTCGACCAGAATGCCATATAAAGTCCTGGCAACTCCTCAAATGACTATTTAACAAAATGGCATAACCGAAGATCAATCAAACGATGAAACAGGCGGCAAATCAGCTACATAGCACATCGGCTGAACCACATACAGATATTGCATATGAATGTTGAAGGAACTGACGGCAACTGGCTGGATGCACGTCGATGGGGTGTGGCGTCAAGTGGGTTAGGGGAGAATAAATAAATAAAAATCTGTTGGTATTGGAAATTCTCAATTTTTGTTGAATTTTCGTAAAAAATTGAAAAGAAAAATTTTAAAATTGAAATTATTAAAAAAATTGAAAATTTAACCGTATTTAGGCTTACAAAAATATCAGATGAAAAAGATTTAAAAACATATTCTATTGGAGATTTAAGATTTATTCTCCTAACTTAAAACTCCGTTGGGAAAACTAAATTGAAAACAAATGAAGAAGTATCAGTCGGTATTGCCGACAGATGTGTACCCTCGGTCAATGTTTAATTAATTAAATAATTATTTAAATATATTTTGACTTTTGTTATGATTATTTAAATTGTCGACCCTCTATGGAGTAGGTTTCGGAAGAAATGGGCCAATATTATCCATTTCGTATCGGACCTAAATAAATATGATATAAATATTGCGACTTGCCAGGTTTGGACTATTTTGGACTTAATATAAGATATGTGACAATTTTTAGAAAATTGAAAATTTTGACTTTTTATGGGTGAGGTTCCAGAGCGGGTTCATCTTCACAACAGATCTTGTCTTGGCAAAAATGTTTGTATGTGTGAAATTTGATGAGAGTTTTTTGAGCGTTTTGTTCCAGAAGAAATGGTCCGATCTCTACCATCTTTTTAACAGATCTGGTGTTGATTGAAATATTGAGATGTGCCAAGTCTGAATGGAAATTTTATCAGCTTCATGGATATTCGACATTTTGATCTTGATGGTGGAGGTACCAGAAGGAGTGGATCATCTTCACAGCAGATCTTGTGTTAGTAGAAATAATGGGATGTGTGAAATATAAAAGAGAACTCGACGCTTAGTTTGGATTTTATGATCGTCTAGTTATTCAAAACGTTGACCCTAGGTGCGGGAGGTAGCAGAAGGAAGGAGTGGACCTATCTCTACCATCTTCATAACAGAAAGAAATATTGAGATCTACCAAGTCTGAATGGAATCGGTTGTTGATTTCGCGTTTTTTGATGTTAATGCAATACTTGAATTTGACCCTTGAACCAGTTAATTATTTTGAACTTTATAATCGTTTTGGCTATTCAAAACTTTGACCCTTTGTGGGGGAGATACCAGAAGGAATGATCCGATCTTTACCATCCTTATAATAGATCTTTTGTTAATACAATATTGAGTTGTTGTGCCAAGTCTGAATGGAATCGGATGTTTATTTCGAGTTTTATGAGCTAGAGGCACAGGAATGAGTGGTCCGATATATTCCATCTTCCATCCACACCTTCGGTTAATAAAGATATTGTGATGTGTGTAATTTGAAGACAATCGGACTCTTACATCATATTTTATAAGAGTTGTAATTATACAAAATTTTGACCCTTTGTGGGGGAGGTACTTGATGGAGTGGACCGATATTCTCCATTTCGCACCTGACCTAGAACTGGTGTAGATATTAGGATTTTTAAAGTTGGAGCAAAATTGGGTTTTCGTTTCTTTTCCTGTGCAGAAAATATAATTCTTGAAAATTTCGATCTTTCGTGTGGGAGGTACCAAAAGGAGTGGGCCGATATATTTCATTTTAACGCCAGACCTTGGGTTAACAAAAATATTGGAATGTGTGAAATTTGAAGCCAATCAGACTCTTACATCACATTTTATAAGAGTTGGAATTATTCAAAATTTTGAACCTTTGTGGGGGAGGTACCAAAAGGAGTGAACGGATATTATCCATTTTCGCACCTGACTTGGCACTGATGGAAATTTTAGAATTTGCAAAGTTGGAGCAAAATCGAATTCTCGTTTCTCTTTCTGTGCAGAAAATATAATTCTTAAAAATTTCGACTTTTTGTGTGGGAGGTACCAGAAGGAGTGGACCGATATAATTCATTTCAAAGCCAGACCTTGGGTTAACAAAAATATTGGAATGTGTGAATTTTTAAGGCAATCAGACTCTTACATCGCCTTTTATAAGACTTATAATTATTCAAAATTTTGACCCTTTGTGAGGGAGGTACCAGAAGGAGTGAACCGGTATTTCATATTTTTGCACGTGACCTAGCACTGATGAAAATTTTAGGATTTGCAATCTTGGAGCAAAATCGGATTCTCGTTTCCCTTTCTGTGCAGAAAATATAATTTTTGAAAATTTCGACTTTTTGTGTGGGAGGTACCAGAAGGTGTGGACCGATGTTGTTCATCTTAACACCAGACCTTGGGTTGATGTAAATATTAAGATGTGTGAAATTTGAAGACAATCGGACTCTACATCATATTTTATAAGAGTTGTAATTATTCAAAATGTTGACCCTTTGTGGGGAAGGTACCAGAAGGTGTGAACCGATATTGTCCATTTTCGCACCTGACCGACAACTGATCCAAATATTAGGATTTGCAAAGTTGGAGCAAAATCGGATCATTGCTTCTCTTTCTGTGTAGAAAATATTGGTTTTTTTAATTTTGACCTTTTGTGGGGGTGGTACCAGGAGGAGTGGACCGATATATTTAATTTTTAATCCAGACCTTGGGTTAATAAAAATATTGGGAAGTGTGAAACTTGAAGACAATAAGCTCTTACATTACATTTTTTAAGAGTTATAATTATTCAAAATGTTGACCCTTTGTGGGGGAGGTACTTGATAGAATCAACCAATATTGTCCATTTTCATTCCAGACCCAGCACTGGTGTAAATATTAAAATTTGCAAAGTTGGAGCAAAATCCGATTATACTTTCCCTTGTGTGCCGGTAAATATTTTTTGAAAATTTCGCCCTTTTGTGGAGGAGGTACCAGAAGGAGTGGGCCGATATTGCTCATCTCCAACGTCGATCTAAATTTGATAATAATGTTACAAAGTGCCAAGTTCGGATCAAATCGGATACTCCCTTCGAGAGTTATCGTGCCCATCATCCAGACAGACAGACAGACGGGAGGACGGATGGACATCGCTGGATCGACTCCGAATGTCCTGAATAGCTGACCGAACATTGAATGCTCTCCCCCATTTGGAACGATTTTGGAAATTTTCAAAAAAAAAAAAATAAAATCCGTTAAAAATTAAAAATTGAAATCTTAAAAATAAGGAATATAGCCATTATATTGGGGTCTATACGAACAGGTGGACCAGCATAGGCAACTATGGTCATAAGCCATTACAATATTCAAATATGAAACTTGAACTTGAAAAAATCCGGTGAATAATGCAGCTACAATCGTCAAAACACCGAATATAGGGAGGTACTGATATGTGGGACCTATACGAAGACCTGAACCTGCAATACAATTTTCTGTCACAGGCTGTAGTACCTATTAAGAACTTCAAATACGAAATTTCAAATAATTTAGGTGAATATTGTACCTAAAATTTTAGAAATACCGAATATAGGGAGGTACTAACAATTTTTTTCATAGACTGTAGCTCCCAATACAAACTCTAAATACGAAATTTTAAACTACTCCGCTAAAATCATAAAAATACC
Source organism: Musca domestica (assembly GCF_030504385.1). Taxonomy (NCBI): domain Eukaryota; kingdom Metazoa; phylum Arthropoda; class Insecta; order Diptera; family Muscidae; genus Musca; species Musca domestica. Next base: position 20,630 of record NW_026712447.1, on the reverse strand, counting down.
GAATACCTTTAGGTACCGTTTTATGGAGGCTATATGAAGACGTGGGCCTGCATAGACAGTTTTCTGTCATAGACTGCAGTTCCCATGACGAATTCTAAATACGAAATTTGAAACAACTCCGGTGAATAATGACCATAAAATCGCCTGTATAGACATTCCTCTTCCAGGGGGTAAAGTGCTTGGAAAGAACTCCTATTGTGGACTTTCAGACAATTTCATTGAAAAACTTGGCTATAATCATCAAAATACCGAATATCGGGGAGTACCATAATATGGGGGCTGTACGATATCTTGGACCAATATAGTCCATTTTCGAACTCGACCTGCCTGCAGACAAAAGAGTGTTCTCTGCAAAGTTTTAGCTTCCAATATCTCCCTGTTTTTACTCTAGCGTGATTACAACAGACGAACGAGCGGACAGACGGATGGACAGGGCAAACTCGTCTTTCACACTGATCAAGAATATATATACTTTGTTGGGTCAAAAGTTGTTATTTCGATGAGTTCTCCTCCCTCCATACTATATATGGTGGAGAGTATAAAAATGTAATTTTTTTTAGACAGGGGGGAAGAGGGAGGAAATTAAAATATATATTTCTTCGGGTTTCTTTTTTTAATATTTCATTAAAAAAATAATCCAATATTTTTATATATTTTAATTTTTTACAGCCCTGTTTAATTTTTTTTTGTGTTGAGCGACCCACTCTATTACTCCCTTTTGTGCGTTTAAATCCAATTCAGTACTTGACCAATAGACTAGGAAGCCAGGCAACAAAATCAGACCACTTTGCTAGCCTTAAAAGGTAAAATGAGGAATATTTAAAGAGGCATTTAATCTGCAAAAGACAGACAGAGAGAAAGAAACACACAAAAAACTGTTAAATGACATGTGATGGCACAGATGATTATGATAATTATCGCGATTACCTGGATTTGCTGCAATGATCATTAACGCCGTTTTTCCAACCACATTTTTTTGGTATTTACATTTCCGAGTCTCCAAGATCTATAAAATTATGAAGGTAATCCAAAGGCAATAATTATTTAAAATATTTTGAAATAATCTCAAGACCCATACGAGTTTGTAGGTTTGTAGGAATGTCAACTTGACCCACCCTTGTGGCATTACATCACGTCACCTGAGTTTTTTTCACTTCACAACATTTAGTTGGACCGTTGGACAATTACAATAAATGTAATCGTTGTCGTTTTTATTCCCAGCCTAAACTTCTTGGGCTTTTGTCTTAAATGGCATGGCAGTGGCAAACAACAGCAACAACCAACATTAAGTGATGAGCTAGATACGCACAAGCATCCCGTCCGGGCAAGTTCCTCATGGTGTTGCTTATGACCATATAAAATGCTTCGGCATGATCATCAAGATAATTATCGAAGTGATGATGACGATGAGAATAGTGGTGGTGATGGTGGCTGGATGGATGCTGTTTAGTTTCCTCCACAGTTGTTGCCACTTAAGATTCTTACATGCTGCAAATCGTAAGTAGCTCATGTTGCTGTTTACCGCCTCTTTTACCCGATTCGAATTTCAATTGATAATTTCTCATGTTTAAGTTTAGATGGAATTGGAATAGAACATTGCTGACAAGTAATGAAATGTTCAATTCTTTGGCGTCTAACTCATTCACATTTCAGGTAACAGTTTTAACATTTTCATTCTGCAAAGAAATGAATTCAAGGATGGTCTGGTTAAATAATATTAGAAAATAATATTTTACTTATATTTGCTGTTCAAAATTAAGTACTCAAAACTGATAGGATTCTGTGTACTAATAGAAATGCTGAGTTCTTCTTTTTATACCCTCCACCTTAAAAAAAGGATGTTTGTCATTGCGTTTGTAACATCCCTAAATGTTCCTCGTAGACCCCATAAAGTATATATATATATATATATATATATAATATATATATATATATATATATATATATATATATATATATATATATATATATATATATATATATATATATATATATATATTCATAATCAGCATAAAATTCTAAGTCGATTCAACGATGCCCGGCTGTCGGTCCGTCTGTTGAAATCACGGTACAGGCCACATTATTTGGCGTAGAGCTCAAAATTTGGCGGAACAATTTGTACTGTGTCTAGGATGGATGGTATAGAAAATGAGATATATCGGTCAACGTTTTGGTATAGCCGTCTTGTAACGGTACCTCCCGATATTCGGTATTTTGATTATTTTCGCCACACTTTTCCACGGATTTGTCCAAAAATTGGTATTTGTAGTTCGTAATGGGTTCCAGTGGGAATGGTTTAGTGGCGGAACATAGGTCTAGTTTTTTTATAGCCCCCATACAACAATACTTCCCGATATTCGGTATTTTGATGATTTTTGCCAATTTTCCACGGATTTGTTCTGAAATTGGTTCGTAATTGGTTCTAGCTCCTGGAGCATAGTATGTATAGGTCCACAATTTCGAATGGGCACCACATAATGGTACCTCCCGATATTTCGTATTTTGAGAATTTTTTGCCACATTTTTTCAAGGATTTGTCTAAAAATTGGTATTTGTAGTTTATAATGGATACTAGCTCCGGTTAGAGAACTCTGAATATTTAGGTTCTCGTTTTCCTATACATACATATAACGATACCCAACAATACTCGGTATTTTGATAGGCCTAGTCACATTTACCCACCAAATTGTTTCAAATTTGGTATTTAAGATGATTTAGTAGATGACAACCCTTAAAGTATAAAATTGGCTATATAGGTTCCCGTTTTGATATGGCCCCCATGTAATGGCCTCACCCACTTTATGTTTTTTTAAGAAGTTTAGCAGCATTATCCAAAAAGTCTTACTCTTATTTGTAGTTTGAAGTGGAACACAATTGAATTCAGATACTTTTCAACAAAAATGATTTCTTTACCCAAAGGCGAAGGGTATTAAAAGTTCGGCCTAGCCGAACTTAATGTTTGTTTACTTGTTATCCGATGGCTTTATGTTATCCTATTTGCATTACAGGACTAGAAAATGCGATAATTTGTCGACAAGAAAAGCCCTACGGAATCAAGCTGTCAAAAATGTGGCAGAGCTATTAATTTCTAAAAATATCTCCTTTAAACATCTGTAGCCAAGAGGCTAATGTTTTCGGGTAGCATTTGTAATCATGTTAGCTGAAGTTCACACCTCACATATTGAGGATATTTAAGATTTATGGCCATATTTTTGAATCGAAATGGGGTGTTCAGTAATTTAGAAGATACTTTGGAAAAAGTGAACATTTTTATTTAGAATAGTATTTTCTCCTGGTCAAATTTTAATACCTTTTAATTAAACTCGATCCAAAGACTTTTGATTATGAGCTGAAGGTTGTTTTTTAATATACTATATATTTGCGACAGCAGATATAAACCAGATTTGTATTCATCTTTCTTACATTGCGATGGGCAAATTTTGAACAAAATCGTAAGCTGCGCTCAGTTTTTTATGAAAATTATGATTCCATCCGACCCTAATATCCAATCAATGCTTAGGAAAAAGTAAAAAAGAAGCTAAGTTCGGCCGAAACGAACTTTTAATATCCTCCACCATTTTGAAGGCACTTGATTAGGAGCTTCAAATACGAAATTTGGAACAGTTTCGGTGAATAATGTTCTTAAAATCATCAAAATACCAAATATCAAGAGGTATCGTTATATGGGGGTTGGCGAAGATGTGGAACCGCATACGCAAATTTTTGTCATAGGATATACTACAGATTTCGAACTTTAAATACGAAATTGCTTCTAATTTCCTCATAACCCAGATTACGTAAAGGTTTCTAAATTTAGACACCTGAGTCTCTCTTAAAATTATTATAAACTATATCAGTTGTCCTTTACGATTGATCTCTTATAACGGGACCAATCTTTTTCAGTAGAATTGTTTGATATGTGTTATCTAAATTTTCAAATGAATAGCAAAAATAAAAAAAAAAACTTCATAAACATAGCCGTGAATAACTATTATTTATGGAATATCGCATGTCTACAGTTATGTTGTATATGTACAATCTCGATTTCCTAAAAAATCAGAATGATTCACATTGCCTTACATTCAAAACTGGGTGTAATTTTCTTAGAAAAACTAGCATAAATTCTAGAACTGTTTCTCATTTCCCACAAAGAAATACTCGCATACACGTATGTTTGTTTAATAAATCCAATAACATATTTAATAACCAACAGCATTTCATCCAAATAAGGCTCGTTTTACATATTCGAGATGATGACAGTTGTTGGGATCACACGGCTACTGTGTTTGTGATTAAAGGAAGATGCGTGTGAATGTGTGTCTCGATGTTAACAGCATCGGAGAACCTGAGAAAATTTTACATAAGTTTTTTCGTTTTTGTTTCAGGTTAAGTTTTATCTAATGATTAACCCATTGGTAGGCTATGGTTATGCTCTTTTGTTCTAGGGAAAACCTGTAGAAGATCTTTTCTAAACTGAAGCTTTTTGAAAGTCTTCTGCCTTCAGAAGACCTCTGGCGAGATTTTAATATTTGGAAGGCCTTTAATAAAATTAAATCAAAACCTATGGAAGATATTCTATCCATAAAAGACTTATGAAAATTCCCCTTTATTGAAGATCAACGAAAGGTTCTATTAAAAATTATCTATAATAGGTATTTTGACCAAAGAAGACCAGTGAGAGGCGTTAAATCTCTTGAAGATCTATGAAAAGGCTTTTATTTATGGAAGACCTCTAAAGATTTTTTTCTTAAGAAAATCTGTGGAAGGATTTCTAGGCTTAGAAAATCTGTTATAGGTGTTTGAAAAAAGCTTTTGAAAGCTCTATTATTCCTAAAAGGCTTGTTGAAGACCTTTTGTTTCTAGAAGACTTGTGGAAGGTCTTTTATCCAGATATGAATAGCTGACGGGGTTCTATTCATAGCAGTCGTGAGGTTGGCCTCCTACCCATAGATAAATATTCACAGAAGATCTTCCATAGGGCAGACCGAAGAGGGTTCTTTTATTTTTTTAATATCTATTGATGTAATAGGAAACCTATCGGAAGCATTCCGGCTATAAAAGTCCTATGGGAGGTCTTTTGCCTGTGGAGGGTGTTCTGATCAACCTATGGATGGTATTCTATCTATAGATTTATTATGAAAAATAGCTTATTTATAGTAAAGCTTGGGACATCTTCAATCCACAGAAGACATGTAAAATTGTTCCAGAAGAATTTCTATCCACAGAAGACTCGTGGATTGTAATATTTCCATATTAGACCTGTGAAAAATTTTTCGTTCATAAACGATATTTGGAAAATCTTCTGTCTCGAGAGGATCTAAGGAATGTTTATTTTTCACAGAATTTAGTTTTTCCATATACGATCTTTGGAATCTAATCTATCCACAGAAGTCTTTTGATAGGTCTTCGGTACAGAGACGACATTTGAAAGGTATTTTGCCCACAGAGGAACTGTAGAAGGTAAATTCCACACGTGGAAGGTAACGCATGTGGAATGTAATTTTCCCATCTTTCCAAAGAGTTTTTAAGTGTGGACGTCTTTTCAGAGAAGACCTGTGAAAGTACTTCTGTCCACAAAAGAACTTTTGAATGCCATTTTTTCATATGAAATATTTGGAACGTCTTCTTTTCAGATAAGGCCTGTGGAAGATATTCTGTTCACAGAAAAACTGAGGAAGGTATTATGTTCCCAGAAGAAATGTGGAAAGTAATTTTTCATAAAAGGTATGTGGTAGGTATTCTGTCCCCAGAAGAACTGTGGAATGTAATTTTTGTATAAAAGATCTGGGGAACGTATTCTATTCATAGAAGACTTTGAGTACTGGAGGCGGTAATGTTTCCATATATTGTCTGCGGAATGTCTTCTGTTCAGAAAAAAAAACCTTTTAGAGGTATTCTGGCCCTCAGAAGAACTGTGGATGAAATTCTGTCCTCAGAAGAAGTATGGAATATAATTTCTTTATAAAAGAGTTTTGGAAAGCCTTCTTTCCAGGGAATGTTCTTGGAACTGTGGAAAATATTCTGTGCCCAGAATAACTGTAGAATATAATTTTTCTATAAAAGATCTGGGGAGCGTATTCTATTCATAAATGACTTTGGGTACTGGGGACGGTTATTTGCCCACATATGGCCGGGGAACGTCTTTTGTCCAGAAAAGCTCTTTGGAAGTTATTCTGTCCACAGAAGAAATGTGGATGGAAATCTGTTCCCAGAAGAAGTGTGGAACGTAATAGATCTATAAAAGATCTGTGGAAATTATTTTGTCCAGAGCAGACTTTTGGAAGGTATTCAGTCCACAGAAGAACTGTAGAACGTATTCTGTTCAAAGAAGAACTTTGGAATATAATTTTTCCATATAAGATCTGGGGAACGTCTTCTGTTCATAGAAGATTTATGAGAACGGGGGGCGTGTTCTGTTCAGAGAAAACATTTAGAAGATATTCTCTTCAAACAAGATCTATTGTATCCTGTCCCCAGAAGAAGTGTGGAATGTAATTTTTCTATAAAAGGTATGTAAAACGTCTTCTATCCAGAGAAGGCCTTTGCAAGGTATTCTGTCCATAGAAGAACTGTGGAAGGTGTATGAATGTAATTTTCTATGAAAAATCTGTAAAGAGTCATCTGTCTAAAAAAGACCTTTGGACGGTATTCTGTCCACTGAAAAACTGTGGATGACATTCTGTCCCCTGAGGAAGTGTGGTCTGCAATTTTTCTATAAAAAATCTGTGGAACGTCTTCTGTCCAGAGAAGGCCTTTGTAAGGTATTATATCCACGTCCATAGAGGACTTTTGGGAACAGGGTACTGTAATTTTCCCTATACTGTCTGTGGAACGTCTTCTATCCAGGGAAGACCTGGAAAGACCTTTGTAAGGCATTTTTATCAATAAATAAGTATGGAGCGTTTGTAAAAGTACTTCTGTCCACAGAAGACTTTTTTATTTTAGAGGTCTCTAAATGGACTTCTATTCATGGAAAACCTGTTAAGGCATTTTTGGCCTGGGAGCCTTGTGTGTAATCTTCTTCCCATAGAAGACATACGGAAGTCTTCTATTCAAAGGAGACTTGTGGAATATCTTCTAAACGCAAAAGACACGTTGAAGGTGTTCTATTTATTGCACTTCTGTGGGTGGTAGTGAGGTCACAGAAAACCTGTGAAAGATCATCTATTCATAAAAGACGTTTATTAAGTCCTCTATTTAAAGACAAAATTCGGAAGAATTCCTACTCCTAGAGGACCCGTGGAAGGTATTCTACTAATAGAAGAACTGTAGAAGATCTTCTATCCATAGCCGATATGTGGAAGGTATTTTCCTCCTAGAAACCTGTGGAAGATATTTTATTCTTAGAAGTCCTGCGGTAGATATATATACTACACCTAGAAGACCAGTGAAAGTCTTCTAACCCTAGAAGACCTAGGAAAAAAACAGAACTGTGGAAAATATTCAGTTTTCTATCCAAAGATGTCCTGTGAAATGTATTTATATATAAAATTAAGTTCCGCAAAGCCTCTATGTTTTCCAGGACCTATCAACACACTATTGTTGTTGTTGATGGGTTAATGTTACAACTGTTGTTGTTCGCAAAACTATGATAATAGAAAGATCTTCTATCCATAGCCGATCTGTGAAAGGTATTTTACTCCTAGAAAACCTACGGAAGATCTCCTACACCTAGAAGTCGTGTGATAGCCTTATAACCCTAGAAGACCTAAGGATAAACAGAATTGAGGAAGATATTCTATTTTCTATCCAAAGACGTCCTAGGTGTTTTCGAGGACCTATCAACACACTATTGTTGTTGTAGATGGGTTAAGATCGCAACTCTTGTTGTTCGCAAAACTATGATAATAATGATGGCTAATACAACTATTTTCAAATGTTTTTGCATTGTCGTAGAAGTTGTTGTTGCTGTTTCTATGATTCTGAGCCTAACTTTACTCGTTTTACGCACCTTTTTTGCTCCAGTGGAACAACAACTACAAAAGAAGCAGCAGCAGCAGAAAAAAAAACTACAGAGAAAAATCCCAATATGATTTATATTTGAACTAATCGAACACTCTATGGCATCGTGGAAAATGATAGATTCATGGCGTTTGTCATTGCTAAAAATGGGGGAAAGTCGTAGTCGCCTCCGTTCGTCTCCACCGATGTCGTTGCCGCTGTCGTCATAATCGTGTAGTTGGCCGTAGTTGACGGCAATGGTGATGGCGACAACGCCATCATAAAGTTTTTAATCATTTTGTTGGATTTGGCAGGCAGTGGCTGTGGGCTGTGCGGGATATTCGTTATTCCGCTTTGGCGTTTTTTGCTGCTGCTGCCTGCCTTTGCCTCTATTCAACATTCATAAGAAACATCATAATGTGTCTGAAATGTTACAAGTTACATGACAACATACACAATTATTGAAACTTTAAGTAGTCGATGCTGTTCGAGATTTTTTTGCGTTCTGTTGTGTTGCTCCTTGGGCCGCTGGCTGGTTATCTCATACGACAGACATGCAGTTATGGTGGAACTCTCAGAGATATTAGAAGTATGTATGTTTTATGTTTTATGTTTTGTGTTTTTTTGCTGTTGTTGTTGCTGTTGTCGTTACTTGAAACACAAACGCATTTTAAATGTTTGCCAACGCTAACGCACTTTCCACCGAGGGTAATATGCTGAGAAACTGGCCACTCGGTCACAGTAGGTGGCTCAAATTATGGCTTTGCTACTAATCTAATAATTTTTTTTAAATAATCGTTTTTTTTGTTAGTTTTTTTTTTTTTTTTTTTTTTTTTGTTAAATAAATTATTGTTCAATGGTATATTAGTCATTGTTAATTGACAGTTTACAAATAATTGTGTTAGTCGAGTTTATATTTGGCAACTTTATTGAATGGGTTGTTTGAGAGGAGTAGGAGGAGTATAGGCAGAAAGGAGAGTAAGATTTTGCTCGATATTGAGAACAAAGGACTAAAATGGATGAGAATGTGAGATGGAGAATATAAATGCTTTTGCAATCAACCTGATCCAATTTGACTTGGGCTAAGCCAAAACGGCTATTAACACTAGTAAAAATCATCCCGTTGCTTGGTCCATCTATAATAGCTGTGAGGGTCCTTGGAAAAAAAATTGTTTAAAAAATCCACGCTTATAGCTGTGAGGGTCCTTGGAAAAAAAGTTGTTTAAAAAATCCACGCTTATAGCTGTGAGGGTCCTTGGAAAAAAATTGTTTAAAAAATCCACGCTTATAGCTGTGAGGGTCCTTGGAAAAAAAATTGTTTAAAAAATCCACGCTTATAGCTGTGATGGTCCTTGAAAAAAATTGTTTAAAAAATCCACGCTTATAGCTTTGATGGTCCTTGGAAAAAATTGTTTAAAAAATCCACGCTTATAGCTGTGATGGTCCTTGGACAAAAATTGTTTTAAAAAATCCACGCTTACAGCTTTGATGGTCCTTGGAAAAAAATTGTTCAAAAAAATCCACGCTTATAGCTGTGATGGTCCTTGGAAAAAAAATTGTTTAAAAAACCCACGCTTATAGCTTTGATGGTCCTTGGAAAAAATTGTTTAAAAAATCCACGCTTATAGCTGTGAGGGTCCTTGGAAAAAAATTGTTTAAAAAATCCACGCTTATAGCTGTGAGGGTCCTTGGAAAAAAATTGTTTAAAAAAAATCCACGCTTATAGCTGTGAGGGTCCTTGGAAAAAAATTGTTTAAAAAATCCACGCTTATAGCTGTGAGGGTCCTTGGAAAAAAATTGTTTAAAAAATCCACGCTTATAGCTGTGATGGTCCTTGGAAAAAAATTGTTTAAAAAATCCACGCTTATAGCTGTGATGGTCCTTGGAAAAAAATTATTTAAAAAATCCACGCTTATAGCTGTTATGGTCCTTGGAAAAAAAATTGTTTAAAAAAATCCACGCTTATAGCTGTGATGGTCCTAGGAAAAAATTATTTAAAAAATCCACGCTTATAGCTGTGATGGTCATTGGAAAAAATATGTTTAAAAAATTCACGCTTATAGCTGTTATGGTCCTTGGAAAAAAATTATTTAAAAAATCCACGCCTATAGCTGTTATGGTCCTTGGAAAAAATTGTTTAAAAAATCCACGCTTATAGCTGTGAGGGTCCTTGGAAAAAAAATGTTAAAAAATCCAAAAAGTTCAGTTTCATAGTTGGTATTATTTACTTCACACAAATTCCCAATACAAACTTTTTGTTACGGGAGCTCTTCTAAATACGCATTATGGTGTAGGGTATTATATAGTCGACCCAGCTCAACTTTGACCTTCTTTTTCTGGTTTAAACTCGCCTCTCTGAAATCTCTGCAGTCCTTTCAAATAATGTTCCATGAGCTTTAAATTGTGTATTATATCGTTAATACCAAGTTATAACAACACCTTTTCCTTGGAGGACCGGTATGGACATATCCCTGCCCATCCTCCAAAATTGTCCTTTTGATCACTTTTCACACCCTCCCTCGTCGAGTATTTTCCATTTCAGCAAATTTAATTTTTCCAGCTGATAAATGTTGGAAATGCCTCTAAAACTTGCCTATATCTGTATTAAAAGATTAACTATGACCAATTTGGTATCAACTTGAATATTAATGTCCGAGGTTTGTTGTTTTTTTTTGCGATGTTGCAATATCTATCTGGCTGTCTGTCTGTCTATATGTCGATCTGTCAGTGGTTTTAGTGTGTTTTTGCAATAAATTTCATTAAATTATACAACTTAACAAGTGAGTGAGTATATCAAAAATTTCAGTTTGTATGTTTCGACTTTTTTTGATGTTGCTGTTGTTGTTGGTTGCTGAAGGCTTTTTGTTTGCATTCGCTGTAATTTATGTTAAAATGTTGTTGCGTCTAACTTGGTTTTGTCGCTTCTAATTGGTATTATTTTAATTTGTGTTGAGTTTTGTCGTGGCCGGGCATTTTCCAAAGCCTTGGGAACACCACAATTGCTGGCTGGTTGTGAGTTTTATTCGAACAAAATTGTTAGCAAATGCAATTAAAATGTTGCAAGGCATTGTGTTTTGCTAACACAGCACCCTACTTCGAATTGTCTGGAAGGGTTTTACGTTGTGGCTGGTGAAATTAGAGAGAAAATTAACAAATCCCTGTTTTTTTTAATTTTTTTTTTTTAATTTTTTTCTCTTTAAAAATATTCTTCAAAACCAAATTCAAGTCCTTCTAGAAATCTACACCTACAGACAATTTGGATGGGCGAATTTAAAACATAAAATTACCTTTTCTCCAAAGTATAATCGACGGTATGATAGGAACAATTTTTCAATTTTATCTCGGCTTGACTTCTAAAATATCCCGTCATTTCGAGAGCAGGGTATTCTTAACTTCGACTAATTTCTATTTTTTTTTTTTTTTTTTTTTGATTCGCTATTTGCCAATTATATCTAATTAAAAATGCTAATTTTGAGGTATGTGCCGGCTTCAAGTTTTGGTTTTGTTTCGTATTTTCTGTCTTGATTTAATTGTTGTTTGTGTAAGCTGGTCTCATTAGAATAACAATTTGGTTGAAAAATCCGCAATCCACTCAAGTTAAATGCTGTTGAAAATTCCTAACCAAAAGTCTAAACAAATTTCGTTGAGAGTGACCCTTTTTTAATTGATTGGAATGTTGTTTTGCAGTGGCCAAACGATCTTTGGAATGTTGTAAAGAAATATACATACGACGACATGCAGTTATGGTGGAACTCTCAGAGATATTAGAAGTATGTATGTTTTATGTTTTATGTTTTGTGTTTTTTTGCTGTTGTTGTTGCTGTTGTCGTTACTTGAAACACAAACGCATTTTAAATGTTTGCCAACGCTAACGCACTTTCCACCGAGGTAATATGCTGAGAAACTGGCCACTCGGTCACAGTAGGTGGCTCAAATTAGGGCTTTGCTACTAATCTAATAATTTTTTTTAAATAATCGTTTTTTTTTGTTAGTTTTTTTTTTTTTTTTTTTTTTTTTTGTTAAATAAATTATTGTTCAATGGTTATATTAGTCATTGTTAATTGACAGTTTACAAATAAATTTGTGTTAGTCGAGTTATATTTGGCACTTTATTGAATGGGTTGTTTGAGAGGAGTAGGAGGAGTATAGGCAGAAAGGAGAGTAAGATTTTGCTCGATATTGAGAACAAAGGACTAAAATGGATGAGAATGTGAGATGGAGAATATAAATGCTTTTTGCAATCAACCTGATCCAATTTGACTTGGGCTAAGCCAAAACGGCTATTAACACTAGTAAAAATCATCCCGTTGCTTGGTCCATCTATAATAGCTGTGAGGGTCCTTGGAAAAAAAATTGTTTAAAAAATCCACGCTTATAGCTGTGAGGGTCCTTGGAAAAAAAGTTGTTTAAAAAATCCACGCTTATAGCTGTGAGGGTCCTTGGAAAAAAATTGTTTAAAAAATCCACGCTTATAGCTGTGAGGGTCCTTGGAAAAAAAATTGTTTAAAAAATCCACGCTTATAGCTGTGATGGTCCTTGAAAAAAATTGTTTAAAAAATCCACGCTTATAGCTTGATGGTCCTTGGAAAAAATTGTTTAAAAAATCCACGCTTATAGCTGTGATGGTCCTTGGACAAAAATTGTTTTAAAAAATCCACGCTTACAGCTTTGATGGTCCTTGGAAAAAAATTGTTCAAAAAATCCACGCTTATAGCTGTGATGGTCCTTGGAAAAAAATTGTTTAAAAAACCCACGCTTATAGCTTTGATGGTCCTTGGAAAAAAATTGTTTAAAAAATCCACGCTTATAGCTGTGAGGGTCCTTGGAAAAAAATTGTTTAAAAAATCCACGCTTATAGCTGTGAGGGTCCTTGGAAAAAAATTGTTTAAAAAAATCCACGCTTATAGCTGTGAGGGTCCTTGGAAAAAAATTGTTTAAAAAATCCACGCTTATAGCTGTGAGGGTCCTTGGAAAAAAATTGTTTAAAAAATCCACGCTTATAGCTGTGATGGTCCTTGGAAAAAAATTGTTTAAAAAATCCACGCTTATAGCTGTGATGGTCCTTGGAAAAAAATTATTTAAAAAATCCACGCTTATAGCTGTTATGGTCCTTGGAAAAAAAATTGTTTAAAAAATCCACGCTTATAGCTGTGATGGTCCTAGGAAAAAATTATTTAAAAAATCCACGCTTATAGCTGTGATGGTCATTGGAAAAAATATGTTTAAAAAATTCACGCTTATAGCTGTTATGGTCCTTGGAAAAAAATTATTTAAAAAATCCACGCCTATAGCTGTTATGGTCCTTGGAAAAAAATTGTTTAAAAAATCCACGCTTATAGCTGTGAGGGTCCTTGGAAAAAAAAATGTTAAAAAATCCAAAAAGTTCAGTTTCATAGTTGGTATTATTTACTTCACACAAATTCCCAATACAAACTTTTTTGTTACGGGAGCTCTTCTAAATACGCATTATGGTGTAGGGTATTATATAGTCGACCCAGCTCAACTTTTGACCTTCTTTTTCTGGTTTAAACTCGCCTCTCTGAAATCTCTGCAGTCCTTTCAAATAATGTTCCATGAGCTTTAAATTGTGTATTATATCGTTAATACCAAGTTATAACAACACCTTTTCCTTGGAGGACCGGTATGGACATATCCCTGCCCATCCTCCAAAATTGTCCTTTTGATCACTTTTCACACCCTCCCTCGTCGAGTATTTTTCCATTTCAGCAAATTTAATTTTTCCAGCTGATAAATGTTGGAAATGCCTCTAAAACTTGCCTATATCTGTATTAAAAGATTAACTATGACCAATTTGGTATCAACTTGAATATTAATGTCCGAGGTTTTGTTGTTTTTTTTGCGATGTTGCAATATCTATCTGGCTGTCTGTCTGTCTATATGTCGATCTGTCAGTGGTTTTAGTGTGTTTTTGCAATAAATTTCATTAAATTATACAACTTAACAAGTGAGTGAGTATATCAAAATTTCAGTTTGTATGTTTCGACTTTTTTTGATGTTGCTGTTGTTGTTGGTTGCTGAAGGCTTTTTTGTTTGCATTCGCTGTAATTTATGTTAAAATGTTGTTGCGTCTAACTTGGTTTTGTCGCTTCTAATTGGTATTATTTTAATTTGTGTTGAGTTTTGTCGTGGCCGGGCATTTTCCAAAGCCTTGGGAACACCACAATTGCTGGCTGGTTGTGAGTTTTATTCGAACAAAATTGTTAGCAAATGCAATTAAAATTTTGCAAGGCATGGTGTTTTGCTAACACAGCACCCTACTTCGAATTGTGGGAAGGGTATTACTTTGTGGCAGATGAAATTAGAGAAAAAATATTTAAAAATCCCTCTGTTTTTATTTATTTTCTTAATTTTTCTTCTCAAATCCCAGGATAAGGTCTCTTTAAAAAATATTATTCAAAACCCAAATCAAGTCCTTTTAGAAACCTACTCATACAGAAAATTTTAATGGGCGGATTTCAAACATAAAGTTATATTTTCTCCATAGTATAATCGATGGTAATATAGGAACAATTTTTGAATTCGTCCTCGGCTTGACTTCTAAAATATCCTGTCATTTCGAGAGCAGGGTATTCCTAGTTTCGACCAATTTCAATTTCAATTTTTTTTTTTTTTTTTTTTGATTTGCTATTTGCCAATTATATCTAATTAAAAATGCTAATTTTGAGGTATGTGCCGGCTTCAAGTTTTGGTTTTGTTTCGTATTTTCTGTCTTGATTTAATTGTTGTTTATGTAAGCTGGTCTCATTAGAATAACAATTTGGTTGACAAATCCGCAATTCACTCAAGCTAAATGCTGTTGAAAATTCCTAACCAAAAGTCTAAACAAATTTCGTTGAGAGTGACCCTTTTTTTAATTGATTGGAATGTTGTTTTGCAGTGACCAAACGATTTTTGGAATGTAACAAAGAAAACGACTAAAACGCACAAAATTTCGTAATTCGTAGTAAAATTTTAAGTAAAGCAAGAGGTTGTGTGATTTATCGATCAATAAGAGACATTTGCCGCAGAATGTCTAAAAATATTTTAAAAAATAAACTATTATGTCTTCAAAAGTCCTGGGCAAAAATATATTTAAAAATCCATCAAGTTATTTACAATTTTTACTCCTCCAAAAAAAATTCTTTAAAATCTACGATTATGGTTCTACAAGTCTTCAAAAAATTTTATTTGGAATCTACCATAAGAGCTCAAAATCCTAAAAATCCTTCATTAATAGTCTAAGACAAAAAGTTCCACAAGACATATTAAAAAAGCCACTGTTCTGCCTCTAAATATCCAAGATTAAGGCTCCAAAATGAAAAATCATGGATTAGTTTTTTTAGAAATTTTGATAAACTCCTCCTCTAGAAATCCTTTTATGAACATTCGTAAAAACACGATTTTCATATCCTTCCAGAAAATTCATAAAAATCCACAATTAGTTCTTTCAGAAATATCCTTAAAAATTATATCTTCCAGAAATATTATGGAAATTCACGTTTTTCCTTAAAAAATATCGATAAGTCCTTCCAGAATTTTTCGTGATAATCCACGATAGTTCTCCCAGATACATTCGTAAAAAACCACGATTTTGACTTTTAATATCCTTCCAGAAAAATTCATTAAAAAATCCAGTCCTTTTAGATATTTTCTTAAAAATCCACGATTAGTCTTTCTTGAAACATTCTTAAAAATCTCCAATTAACACTTCCAGAAATGTTTCTTCAAAACCTACCATCAAAATTCAAGCATCGCCCTTTCAGAAATATTCATAAGATCCAAGATGGGTTCTTGAAAAAAATTTCTTAAAAATCAACGAATAGTTCTTCCAGAAATGTTCGCTAAACTCAACGATTTTAATTCTTAAAGTCCTTCCAGAAAAAATTAAAAAAATTCTTTAATAGTACTTCTAGATATATTATTTAAAATTCTGTAGAAGTCCTACAAGAAATATTTTCTAAAAATCCACATTTAGTCTATCCAGAAATTCTCGTACAATTTCAGGAACAGTCTTTTCAGAAATATTATTAAAAATCCTTTTGAAGTCCTTTTTTACATTGTGTTAAAAATCCTGGCGCATTTATTCCAGCAATATTCTTAAAAGCCTTATCTATTCCTTCAAGATGTATTCTTATAATTCCAAGATTCGTCCTCCAGAAAAACCAACCACCATCCAGGCTCTAAAAGTCCTTCAAGAAATATTTTCTAAAAAACCAATTGTTAGTCTTGCCAGATATATTCCTACACGATTGGGCCTTCTTGAAATGCATCTTAATATTCACAATTGGTCCTTGTTGAAAATACACAATTAGTCCCTCTTAAAACAAATATTTAAAAGCTCCAATTAGTCCTTCTAGAAACATCGTAAAAATCCACGATAAGTCCTCCCAGATATATTCGTATTATGGCTCTTAATGGCATTTCAGAAAGTATTATTATTATTATTAGTATTATTATTATTATTATTATTATATTATTATTATTATTATTATTAGTATTATTATTTTATTATTATATTATTATTATTATTATTTATTATTATTATTATTATTATTATTATTATTATTATTATTATTATTATATTATTATTATTATTATATTATTAGTATTATTATTATTATTATTATATATTATTATTATTATTATTATTATTTATTATTATATATTATTATTATTATTATTATTATTATTATTATTATTATTATATTACTTATTAGTTATTATATATTATTATTATTATTATTATTATTATTATTATTATTATTATTATTATAGTTATTATTATTATTATTATTATATTATTATATTATTATTATTATTATTATTATTTATTATTAGTATTATTATTATATTATTATTATATTATTATTATTATTATTATTATTATTATTATTATTTTATATTATTTTATTATTATTATTATTATTATTATTATTATTATTATTATTATTATATTATTAGTATTTTATTATTATTATTATTATTATATATTATTATTATTATTATTATTATTATTATTATTATTATCATCATCATTTATTATTATTATTATCATCATCATTTAAAGCTTAGAGAGAAAAGTCTCTCTAAATTCCACTTTGAAAATATTCTTTAAATATTAATGATACTGACTCTGATTAACTCTCCAAATATATTTTGAATAAGTCCCCGATTGTAGCTGTCTCTTTCTCTCAGAAATATTCTTTTTATTCTTCTGATTTACAATTCTCAAATAATTACCACTGGCAAAACAGTGACTTCCTGCTCCAAGAGTAATAGGCCTACCATCAAACATTTATTTTGTTCATACTTAATTAAACATAAATTATTTAACCTCTAGATGACTTGTAGAAATTTAACGAATCAAAAATGTATGAAATCACTCCACATAATTGATCGAGATCAATATCAAATCATCCAACAATAAATTTACATTTTGTTGAAAAAATGATGGCGAGGTAAACGATAATTAATTTGGATATTTTAATGATCATACAATTGTTATAAATTGTTCACATTTGAATTAACAAATTACAAGGTGAATTTGAAGTTCATAATAAGGGCATATGTACGAGCAGTGTCTAACATCGAAAATATTATTATGCTCTCATCCTTATGATGTGTCTCAATGTGCCTCGCAGAAATATCGATTTTATACCCTATGTCTCTTTAGAAGAAATACGTTTGAGGACATTAAGGATCGTTCTAGCCAAGTCCTTCTATCGGTACAAAAACTCTTGAAAGAATTTATCGATTCGATCAAGCGTAATATTTTTATCAATATTATAATAATTTTTGGTCCAATTCACACCAACAAACGTTTAGTATTTTCAAAAAAAAATATATATATCTTAAATTTACATATAAAAAGAGATAACAGCAACCGATGTAGTTCACACTTGGCGCATAGTTATATTATATCAGCCTTAGATGAAGTGTGATATTAGATAATATAGATCCATTCCTTTTCCAAACAGAACTTCCAAATTTTGAAAAAAAAATATATATATTTTTTAAATAACAATAATATTTCTCATTAAAATTGAAATTAACCGTCTTCTTCTGATACCAGTAAAGTGGAAATAAAATCAACCAACTTTCTGAAAAGTCACGTTTCTCGCAAAAGTTGCATTTAGTTCCTGATTTTTCAAAATTTCGCACGGCTGAAGGCTAATTAGGAAGATTTAAAATTTGTTTAGAATATTTTTGCCAAGTACTTTCTGGCGCCTTTTTAAGAAAATACTTGGCCAATCATATCAAACTTTTAAAACTAAAGTAAGGCTTGACTTGAAAGTCAGTCATTATTTTTTTAAAAAAAACCTCATAACTACATTTTAAGGATATTTTTATTTTAAAGGACCTCCTAACCAATAATATTTTGTAAGGTTTTTCGTGGATTCTGACCAAAAATCCAAGATGGTCAGAAACCAAGATAAATAATTAGGACGTCCCTGAAAATAAAAATATGTTTCAAGGATTTTCAGGATATATGTCAACATAAAATTTGAAAATAATTACACAGGACTTTCCTGGACAAGGTCGTGGATGTCTTAATGTTTTCTCAAAAACATCCCGACCAAAATCGAGAATATTTTTTATTTTCAACAACCTCCTGACTATAATACAATAATTGTAGATATGTATATTTTGAAAAATATCATGGACATCCTTAAAAACCCATCTATTTTATGAAAAACAAATCTTGAGGAGCTTTATTTCCTGTGATTTCCTTGATCTTTTTTAAGAACTTGGTAATTTTCATGGGCTTCCTTAGAAAATTGTTAGATTTTTCCTATATTTTTTGACAAAGATGTTTTAAGCAAAAAATAAAAATCAATATTTTAAAAGAAAAAAATATTCAAAATCGTGGATTTTCTTAGAAACAAATTTAAAGAACTTGTTGATTATCTAAGAAATTATTGTCAATAATAAATAACAAAATATTTATAACCTCTTCACAAGAATCCGCGGATTTTTAAATAGATAGATTTTTTTCGAAAGAATATTAACGAAATTTTTCGTGGACCTACTGAACAAAAATCGTGGATAAAATTTCAAAATCCGTGGATTCTTTAAGGAAACATTTTAATTCTGGTGAGTATCCGTACATTTTAAAGCAACACGTTTTTAAAGAAAAAATTCAAGGACCTCCTGATCAAAACCGGATGATTTTCTTAAGAAAAAGGACCTACTGATAAAAATCGAGAGTTTCTTTAGATGTTTATTTCCAAGTAATTCCTGAAAAATATTCATGGTTCTTTAAAAATGGCATTGGATTTGTACAGATTTTTTCAAAGACCCTCTGCCCTCAATCATATATTTTTTTAAATAGTGGATTTTATTAAAATCTTCTGACAACAAATCAACAATTTTTTTAACATAAAAGTTTTAGCACATTCTTATCAAAAATTGTGGACTTTTTAAGAACATGGAGCTGCTGTCCAAACTTTATAGAGTTTCAATGACCTATTACCAAACTTTTTTTTTTTTTTGTGAAGGTCTTCCTGACTAAAAGAGCGTTAAGTTTAAAGATTTTTTTGAACGACCTCCTATAATATTAGATCATTTAAGACAAAAAAAGATCTCATTACTGTGGATTTTTGAAAACAAATCTTCATGGACTTTCAGACTAGACTCTTAAGACTTCTTGGCCGAAATTGTTTAACCTTTTTAAGATATTATTTTCTGAATACTCGTGTACCTTTTAATATAAAAATCAGAGGAGCTCTTCATAAAAATAGTGAATTTTTATAGAATTTCGTATTCCAGATCCTCCTTGTTAATAATCGTGGATTTCTTAAGAAAAAGATTTTAAGGATCTCAATATGTTATGTTTCGATGTTAAAGCTTTTTTTAAGAACTTCCTGATAAATAATTCTGGATATCTAAAGAATACTAATTTTAAAGCAAATTTTTCAGGAACCTTCCTGCATAAATCGTGAGTTTACCAAGATTTTTTTCTCAAGGACCCCCATATAAAATATCGTAGATTTTTATATGAGTACATTTCAAGGTTAATTTTGCCAAAAATCATGGATATTTTGAGAAATTTTTAGGAAGGATTTGCATGTAATGCATCCTTACGAGCAGAATGGCTGCCTTCAAAATTCTATCGTAGAATTCTTCACATAATACCCTACTATTACGGTTTAAAATTCCAATATCTTAAAAATTCAATCAATAATTATTAATCTTCCTCGATCTCCTTTTCTTCAGGAAAGAAGTTCAGAAATTATTTTCTAATAAAACCCATTTAATTAACCACATTTTGCACATCTAAGCTCTGCTTAATAAAAAATTAAGAATTGAAGTAGAGGTGAAAAAACGAAAACGAAACAATTTAAAAAATGGAAGCTTTGCCGAAGCCCAAGCTAACTTTTTAAACAAAATAGGCTTATTCTAATTAGCGTTAAGTTTGTTGACTGCCTTTGGACGATTTGTTTACTTGCATAGTCATTTGTTTGGCTTAAAGTCATGTCAGTTAATATGGTCTGGACTGTCAGTCAAAGTGAATGGCCAGAGCTACTGGTCTGCTAAGAGCAAAAAGCCACAAAAAATAGCCACAACAGGTCGGAGTAATGGATACGCTGGCTGGTTGGTGAGCAGTTGCCTGGCAGGCATTAAGACCTGCTCAGTGACTGGCTAGCTGGTTGGTTTGCTGACTGACTGACATTTACGCATGTGCGTGT
>NW_026712446.1:0-84168 GCF_030504385.1 Musca domestica | reverse complement strand
TTCGACATGGCCATTTGTTGCTGGATTTCCTACCGGGACGTAATTTGCTTAATACCATTCATTCTTAAAAACGTCCGAAACTCATTTGACACAAAAGATGTACCATTGTCCAAAGCGACATATTTCGGCAAGCCAAAACGTGCAAACAGTCCCCTCAAAACTGCTATTACGACTGTACTCTTTGTATTTGTACCCATATCAATACATTTCAACCACTAACTGCAACTGTCCACTACCACAAGACACCAACGCTTCAAAAACTGACCAAAAAATCTATATAAATTCTCGAACACACTTCATCTGTTCTTGGCCACGGTATAAGTTCCTGCTGAGGTGGAGTTGGTCGTGTCATAAGACATGGTTCACAGGATTTCACAACTATTTCCAAATCCTTATTCTGACTGGGCCACCAACAACATTCTCGAGCCATGGCTTTCATCTTTACTATTCCCATATGGGACGCATGCAGGAAATTTAATATATGAAATTTAAAATATGAAACCTGATTCTTCCGACAATTCATGTCTTTTCAAAAAATAGGGTGATAATTCCTGATCAAGACATTTTTCCGGCCAGCCACTAGATAACAAAACTTTAACCTTCAACAGATTTTTATCCTTCTCTGTTAATTGCGAATAATTTCAAAATTCAAAAATTCACTTCTTACTTTACTTCTACTTCTTTACTTTACCCTTCTTAGGGCCCAAAATATAATGAAATTGCTACCGCCTCTCGATCCAACTGCGAATACCTCTTTTCACAATTAATTAATGTCCTAGACACAAATTCAATCGGCCTTTCTGTACCATTTTCTTCTATATGTGACAGCACAGCTCCTACTCCAACTGGACTTGCATCCACAGTTAATTTCGTTCTAAATTGGCATTGAAGTGAGCCAAACACTTTTCACTAAGCAAGTGCTTTTTTAATTTGTCAACCGTAGATGAACAAACATCATTCCATTCAAATATGGAATCCACTTTCAACAACTGGTGCAAGGGGTGTAGCAATGTTGATACCTCTGGTACAAATCTTCTATTAAAATTTACAACTCCCAAAAATGTTTGGAGTTCTTTTATATTCTTTGTGTAAGGAATTTCTGCTATCTCCCGAAACTTATCCGGATTCATGTAAATATTCATGGAAATATTTAATTTTCTTATAGAAAAAATCACATTTCTCCGGGGACCACTTAAATCCAGCATTGGTTAAAGTTTGTAAAACATTTTCAATCCTTTCTAAATGGAGTTTTCTGTTACGGGCAGTAATTAAAATGTCGTCTAAAAAGACAACAACACCATCCATTCCCGTAAACAAGGTATCCATAATTCTTTGAAAAATTGATAGGGCCGAAGCTAACACATAAATTGGTCTCGTATACTGAAAAAGACCCTTGGATGTCGAATCGTGGTAAATTTCTTTGATTGCTCATCCAATGGTATTTGTTGATGACACCATGCTCAAATCTAACTTCGTTTTATAAAATTCAGGTCTTGTTCTTGTTTAATCTCCACTGTGTGATACTGGTGTTTCACATATTCGGCACAATCAGCCATTTCAACCACGTGCTCGAAATTAGCCGTCACTTCCTCCAAAAAATTTTTGTCCCGGGCCGGACCCTTTTCCATTCCCATTACGAACTAATCTCGACTGGCAGTATCCAAACACGATCCAAATTCACTTTTCACCATTAAGGACCTTACACGTACGGCCCATTCGTTAAGCGTCTCCGTTGATGATTTTGTGGCTTTTTAAAAATTAAACCTTTCTGCAAAACCAGCTGTTTGAGTTGTAAAATGCCTGTTCATTGCAGCCGCACACTTTTCAAACGTCACTGTTGTGGCTTCTACTTTAGCCGGACTCATCAAATTTGTCAACAAGATGTACGACGTCTCACATGGCGATGTTAAAAGAATTGATTTTTTCTTTGCTTCTGCAACAATTTCGTTTGCAATGGAAAACTGTTGAATTTGATTCTGGAACACCGACCATACCTTTTGTGTATGATCAAAATATGACACTTTTCCAATCATTTGCGATTCCATTTTAATGGACAAGATTATTTTTAAATATTTCCAAATTTAGTTTTATCCTCGTCGCAATCAACAATCAAACTTTATTTTTATTTTAAAGTGCAATTTGGCAGCTACGCTTCACAATGATGAGTGATTTGTTCTTCTTAGAACAAAGTTGCAGGTGGCCACCAAACAGCAATCCTTTTTTTGTAACGGCATCGTCTCTTGTTGTTTTTTTTTTTTTTGGTATTGCTGAATGAGGAGAGTACCAGAGAGCGTGTGTGCTTATGTGAAATTAATTCTATGTTATTAATTAGTTATTTTGATACTGGTTTTTATACCCACCTTGGAAAGGAGGGTATATTAACTTTGTCATTCCGTTTGAAACATCCTTACATGTATGGGTCCACGTTTTTGGTATAGTCCCCATATAAAGGTACCTCCCGATATTCGGTATTTTTTATTTTTTTGCACATTTTTTCACGGTTTTGTCTAAAAATTGGTATTCGTGGGTAATAATGGGCTCTAGTTCGTGTGGCGAAACATTGTATGTATAGGTCCACGTTTTGATATAGGCCCCATATAACGGTACCTCCCAATATTCGGTATATTGATGGTTTTCGCCACATTTTTCCACTGAGTTGTCTAAAATTGGTATTTGTGGGTAATAATGGGTTCTAGTTCGTGTGGCGAAACATTGTATGTATAGGTCCACGTTTTGATATAGGCCCCATATAACGGTACCTCCCAATATTCGGTATTTTGATGATTTTTGACACATTTTTTTTCAAGAATTAATCTGAAAATTAGTAGTTGTAGATCATAATGGGTCCCAGTTCGTGTGGCGAGTCATTGTAATTATAGGTCCATGATGTGATATAGCCCCCATATAACGGTACCTCCAGACATTCAGTAATTTGATGATTTTTGCCACATTTTTTCACGGATTTGTCTGAAAAATGGTATTTGTAGCCATAATAGGTTCTAGCTCCGTTGGCGAAACATTGTATGTATAGGTCCATGATGTGATATAGCCCCCATATAACGGTACCTCCCGATATTCGGGTTTTCGATAGTTTTCGCCACATTTCTTCTAATCATTCCTTTACCCTTAAAGTTTGGCCCGGCCGAACTTTATGTTTATTTTTTACTTGTTGTCATTTACTATCATTTAAATTACTTGTACATAGCTACATATGTTTTCATATAAATAGTTTTACATTGTTAAAAGGGGCGTGTATAGTAATATAATAATGTGGGACACCACAGTAATGAAAATACACTGATTGCACATCAATTGATGTTCAATGTAAGTAACCCACAAGAAATGTGATAATATTATAAAAAAATTCCAAAAATGTTCAAATTTCAGTGCATTTTACATGTCGAAAATTGTTTACAGTGTATCGTAAAATACATACGGTATTTGACAGTGTATCGTAAATACAACCTACAGTCCATGGTAGAATGAAGAAGGTAAAGTCAAGCAATCATATGTTTACAATTTTTTCAAAATTACTTATTTGACAACATCTCATTGTTAAAATTTGTATTTATAAATCCATTGTACATACACAAATCAGAGATGGGAACATGTTTTTATGTAGTGAAATGTGACAAGGTAAATTACAGAAAATGCAGAGATGGGAATGCTTTTTTGAAATGACTTTACCTTCTTAATTTTACCATGCTACAGTCAATTAATTATAAAAATATTATTAGGAGTCAAAAACTCAAAAAGTGACGAAAATCAGAAAACCGATTGTAGGATGCACAAACTATAAGTTATACTCTGCCACTCGTTCAGCATAAAAAAGAAAAGAGACCTCTGAAAGAGTACAAGAAATAAATGTTAGTATTTGTATCAAACGTAATTAAATATAATATTAATATGTACTCACTTAACCCTCAATTGGTATTGCAACCAGCGTATTTTCATTACGGCCCATATTGATTTTCTTGACATCACGTGTCGTATTTAGTATGTATTATGCATTTTCGTGCAAAAGGTATCAACATTTTTTCAAATACTTGTATTGTCGGTGAGTTTTTGTAATATTCTACTGCATTACGTGTCGGAATATACATAACTCTTTGTTTTGCTTCTGATTTACATTTAAAATGCCACATACTCCGAGCTAATGATGCGATGGAAAAAATTGATTGCATCTTCGGTTCACAACGGGACGAGTATCTCGTTGCTTACATCCTAGAATTACAACGAGTTGAGATCAGAACATTATGGGATAAATTCCAATTTGAAAAGTGTCTCGTTTATCCAAATGAAAATAAACAAGTAAAAAAGCAGTAAGTTCGGCCGGGCCGAATTTTGAATACCCTCCACCATTTGGAACAAATTAGAAAATACCTTTTGAATACCCTCCACCATTTGGAACAAATTAGAAAATGTGGCTAAAATCATGAAAATACCGAATATCGCGGGGTACCGTTATATGGGAGCTATACGTTATCGTTAACCTAAATAGATAATTCTCTGTCGGTGGGTAAAGTGCTCACAAAGAACCCCTTGTATACAAAGAACCCCTTGTGACCATTCCGTTGAAAAATATGTCTAAAAACATCAAAATACCGAATATCGGGGGTACCGTTATATGAGGGCTATACAATATCGTGGATCTATATAGATAATTCTCTGCCGAGGTATAAAGTACCCACAAGGAACTCCTTGTGTGGATTTTCAGACAATTCCAATGAAAAATGTGGGTCAAATCATAAAATACCGAATATCGAGAGGTACCGTTATATGGGGGATATACGATATCGTGGACCTGTATAGACAATTCTCTCTCAGGGGGTGAGGTACTCACAAGGGACTCCTTTTGTGGATTTTCAGACAATTCCGTTGAAAAATGTGGGTAAAATAATCAAAATACCAAATATCGGGGGTACCGTTATATGGGGGCTATACGATATTGTGGACCTATATAGATAATTCTCTGCCGAGGTATAAAGTACCCACAAGGAACTCTTTGTGTGGATTTTCAGACAATTCCGTTGAAAAATGTGGGTAAAATCATCAAAATACCGAATATAGGGGGGTACCGTTATATGGGGGCTATACGATATTGTGGACCTATATAGATAATTCTCTGCCGAGGTACAAAGTACCCACAAGGAACTCCTTGTGTGGATATTCAGACAATTCCGTTCAAAAATGTGGGTAAAATCTTCAAAATACCGAATATCGGGGGTACCGTTATATGGGGGCTATACGATATTGTGGACCTATATAAATAATTCTCTGCCGAGGTATAAAGTACCCACAAGGAACTCCTTGTGTGGATTTTCAGACAATTTCGTTGAAAAATGTGGGTAAAATCATGAAAATACCGAATGTCGGGGGGTACCGTTACATGAGGGCTATACGACTGTATACCTATATAAATAATTCTCTGCCGAGGTATAAAGTACCCACAAGGAACTCCTTGTGTGGATTTTCAGACAATTCCGTTGAAAAGCGTGGCTAACATCATCAAAATACCGAATATCGGAGGTTACAGTTATATGGGGGATATACGATTTGAGGAGGTAAAATGCTAACAAGGGACCCCTTTTGTGGATTTTCAGACAATTCCGTTGAAAAATGTGGGTAAAATAATCAAAATACCAAATATCGGGGGTACCGTTATATGGGGACTATACGATATTGTGGACCCATATAGATAATTCTCTGCCGAGGTATAAGTACACACAAGGAACTCTTTGTGTGGATTTTCAGACAATTCCGTTGAAAAATGTGGGTAAAATCATCAAAATACCGAATATCGGGGGGTACCGTTATATGGGGGCTATACGATATTGTGGACCTATATAGATAATTCTCTGCCGAGGTATAAAGTACCCACAAGGAACTCCTTGTGTGGATTTTCAGACAATTCCGTTCAAAATGTGGGTAAAATCTTCAAAATACCGAATATCGGGGGTACGTTATATGGGGGCTATACGATATTGTGGACCTATATAAATAATTCTCTGCCGAGGTATAAAGTACCCACAAGGAACTCCTTGTGTGGATTATCAGACAATTCCGTTGAAAAATGTGGGTAAAATCATGAAAATACCGAATGTCGGGGGGTACCGTTATATGGGGGCTATACGACTGTATACCTATATAAATAATTCTCTGCCGAGGTATAAAGTACCCACAAGGAACTCCTTGTGTGGATTTTCAGACAATTCCGTTGAAAAATGTGGGTAAAATCATCAAAACACCGAATATCGGGTGGTACCGTTATATGGGGGCTATACGATATCGTGGACCTATATGGACAATTCTCTGCCGAGGTATTAAATACCCACAAGGAACTTCTTGTGTGGATTTTCAGACAATTCCGTTGAAAAGTGTGGGTAAAATCAGCAAAATACCGAATATCGGGGGGTACTGTTATATGGGGGCTATACGATATTGTGGACCTATATATATAATTCTCTGCCGAGGTATAAAGTACCCACAAGGAACTCCTTTGTATAGTAATATAGTAATGTGGGACACCACAGTAATGAAAATACGCTGATTGCACATCAATTGATGTTCAATGTAAGTAACCCACAAGAAAAGTGATAATATTATAAAAAAAATCCAAAAATGTTCAAATTTCAGTGCATTTTACATGTCGAAAATTGTTTACAGTGTGTCGTAAAATACATACGGTATTTGACAGTGTATCGTAAATACAACCTACAGTCCATGGTAGAATGAAGAAGGTAAAGTCAAGCAATCATATGTTTACAATTTTTTCAAAATTACTTATTTGACAACATCTCATTGTTAAAATTTGTATTTATAAATCCATTGTACATACACAAATCAGAGATGGGAACATGTTTTTATGTAGTGAAATGTGACAAGGTAAATTACAGAAAATGCAGAGATGGGAATGCTTTTTTGAAATGACTTTACCTTCTTAATTTTACCATGCTACAGTCAATTAATTCTAAAAAAAATTTTATTAGGAGTCAAAAAACTCAAAAAAGTGACGAAAATCAGAAAACCGATTGTAGGATGCACAAACTATAAGTTATACTCTGCCACTCGTTCAGCATAAAAAAGAAAAGAGACCTCTGAAAGAGTACAAGAAATAAATGTTAGTATTTGTATCAAACGTAATTAAATATAATATTAATATGTACTCACTTAATCCTCAATTGGTATAGCAACCAGCGTATTTTCATTACGGCCCATATTGATTTTCTTGACATCACGTGTCGTATTTAGTATGTATTATGCATTTTCGTACAAAAGGTATCAAATTTTTTTTCAAATACTTGTATTGTCGGTGAATTTTTGTAATATTCTACTGCATTACGTGTCGGAATATACATAACTCTTTGTTTTGCTTCTGATTTACATTTAAAATGCCACATACTCCGAGCTAATGATGCGATGGAAAAAATTGATTGCATCTTCGGTTCACAACGGGACGAGTATCTCGTTGCTTACATCCTAGAATTACAACGAGTTGAGATCAGAATATTATGGGATAAATTCCAATTTGAAAAGTGTCTCGTTTATCCAAATGAAAATAAACAAGTAAAAAAGTAGTAAGTTCGGCCGGGCCGAACTTTGAATACCCTCCACCATTTGGAACAAATTAGAAATGTGGCTAAAATCATGAAAATACCGAATATCGCGGGGTACCGTTATATGGGAGCTATACGTTATCGTTAACCTAGATAGAGAATTCTCTGTCGGTGGGTAAAGTGCTCACAAAGAACCCCTTGTATACAAAGAACCCCTTGTGACCATTTCGTTGAAAAATATGTCTAAAAACATCAAAATACCGAATATCGGGGGTACCGTTATATGAGGGCTATACAATATCGTGGATCTATATAGATAATTCTCTGCCGAGGTATAACTGCGTGGATTTTCAGACAATTCCGATGAAAAATGTGGGTCAAATCATAAAATACCGAATATCGAGAGGTACCGTTATATGGGGGATATACGATATCGTGGACCTGTATAGACAATTCTCTCTCAGGGGGTGAAGTACTCACAAGGAACTACTTGTGTGGATTTTCAGACAATTCCATTGAAAAGCGTGGCTAACATCATCAAAATACCGAATATCGGAGGTTACAGTTATATGGGGGATATACGATTTGAGGAGGTAAAATGCCCACAAGGGACTCCTTTTGTGGATTTTCAGACAATTCCGTTGAAAAATGTGGGTAAAATAATCAAAATACCAAATATCGGGGGTACCGTTATATGGGGGCTATACGATATTGTGGACCTATATAGATAATTCTCTGCCGAGGTATAAAGTACCCACAAGGAACTCTTTGTGTGGATTTTCAGACAATTCCGTTGAAAAATGTGGGTAAAATCATCAAAATACCGAATATCGGGGGTACCGTTATATGGGGGCTATACGATATTGTGGACCTATATAGATAATTCTCTGCCGAGGTATTAAGTACCCACAAGGAACTCCTTTGTATAGTAATATAATAATGTGGGACACCACAGTAATGAAAATACACTGATTGCACATCAATTGATGTTCAATGTAAGTAACCCACAAGAAATGTGATAATGTTATAAAAAAATTCCAAAAATGTTCAAATTTCAGTGTATTTTACATGTCGAAAATTGTTTACAGTGTATCGTAAAATACATACGGTATTTGACAGTGTATCGTAAATACAACCTACAGTCCATGGTAGAATGAAGAAGGTAAAGTCAAGCAATCATATGTTTACAATTTTTTCAAAACTACTTATTTGACAACATCTCATTGTTAAAATTTGTATTTATAAATCCATTGTACATACACAAATCAGAGATGGGAACATGTTTTTATGTAGTGAAATGTGACAAGGTAAATTACAGAAAATGCAGAGATGGGAATGCTTTTTTGAAATGACTTTACCTTCTTAGTTTTACCATGCTACAATCAATTAATTCAAAAAATATTATTAGGAGTCAAAAAACTCAAAAAAGTGACGAAAATCAGAAAACCGATTGTAGGATGCACAAACTATAAGTTATACTCTGCCACTCGTTCAGCATAAAAAAGAAAAGAGACCTCTGAAAGAGTACAAGAAATAAATGTTAGTATTTGTATCAAACGTAATTAAATATAATATTAATATGTACTCACTTAACCCTCAATTGGTATAGCAACCAGCGTATTTTCATTACGGCCCACATTGATTTTCTTGACATCACGTGTCGTATTTAGTATGTATTATGCATTTTCGTGCAAAAGGTATCAACATTTTTTTCAAATACTTGTATTGTCGGTGAGTTTTTGTAATATTCTACTGCATTACGTGTCGGAATATACATAACTCTTTGTTTTGCTTCTGATTTACATTTAAAATGCCACATACTCCGAGCTAATGATGCGATGGAAAAAAATTGATTGCATCTTCGGTTCACAACGGGACGAGTATCTCGTTGCTTACATCCTAGAATTACAACGAGTTGAGATCAGAACATTATGGGATAAATTCCAATTTGAAAAGTGTCTCGTTTATCCAAATGAAAATAAACAAGTAAAAAAGCAGTAAGTTCGGCCGGGCCGAACTTTGAATACCCTCCACCATTTGGAACAAATTAGAAAATGTGGCTAAAATCATGAAAATACCGAATATCGCGGGGTACCGTTATGTGGGAGCTATACGTTATCGTTAACCTATATAGAGAATTCTCTGTCGGTGGGTAAAGTGCTCACAAAGAACCCCATGTGTAGAAAGAACCCCTTGTGACCATTCCGTTGAAAAATATGTCTAAAAACATCAAAATACCGAATATCGGGGGTACCGTTATAAGAGGGCTATACAATATCGTGGATCTATATAGATAAATCTCTGCCGAGGTATAAAGTACCCACAAGGAACTCCTTGTGTGGATTTTCAGACAATTCCGATGAAAAATGTGGGTCAAATCATCAAAATACCGAATATCGAGAGGTACCGTTACATGGGGCTATACGACTGTATACCTATATAAATAATTCTCTGCCGAGGTATAAAGTACCCACAAGGAACTCCTTGTGTGGATTTTCAGACAATTCCGTTCAAAAATGTGGGTAAAATCTTCAAAATACCGAATATCGGGGGTACCGTTATATGGGGGCCATACGATATTGTGGACCTATATAAATAATTCTCTGCCGAGGTATAAAGTACCCACAAGGAACTCCTTGTGTGGATTTTCAGACAATTCCGATGAAAAATGTGGGTCAAATCATAAAATACCGAATATCGAGAGGTACCGTTATATGGGGGATATACGATATCGTGGACCTGTATAGACAATTCTCTCTCAGGGGGTCCAGTACTCACAAGGAACTACTTGTGTGGATTTTCAGACAATTCCATTGAAAAGCGTGGCTAACATCATCAAAATACCGAATATCGGAGGTTACATTTATATGGGGGATATACGATTTGAGGAGGTAAAATGCCCACAAGGGACTCCTTTTGTGGATTTTCAGACAATTCCGTTGAAAAATGTGGGTAAAATAATCAAAATAACAAATATCGGGGGGTACCGTTATATGGGAGCTATACGATATTGTGGACCTATATAGATAATTCTCTGCCGAGGTATAAAGTACCCACAAGGAACTCCTTTGTATAGTAATATAGTAATGTGGGACACCACAGTAATGAAATACGCTGATTGCACATCAATTGATGTTCAATGTAAGTAACCCACAAGAAAGGTGATAATATTATAAAAAAATCCAAAAATGTTCAAATTTCAGTGCATTTTACATGTCGAAAATTGTTTACAGTGTATCGTAAAATACATACGGTATTTGACAGTGTATCGTAAATACAACCTACAGTCCATGGTAGAATGAAGAAGGTAAAGTCAAGCAATCATATGTTTACAATTTTTTCAAAATTACTTATTTGACAACATCTCATTGTTAAAATTTGTATTTATAAATCCATTGTACATACACAAATCAGAGATGGGAACATGTTTTTATGTAGTGAAATGTGACAAGGTAAATTACAGAAATGCAGAGATGGGAATGCTTTATTGAAATGACTTTACCTTCTTAATTTTACCATGCTACAGTCAATTAATTCTAAAATATTATTAGGAGTCAAAAAACTCAAAAAAGTGACGAAAATCAGAAAACCGATTGTAGGATGCACAAACTATAAGTTATACTCTGCCACTCGTTCAGCATAAAAAAGAAAAGAGACCTCTGAAAGAGTACAAGAAATAAATGTTAGTATTTGTATCAAACGTAATTAAATATAATATTAATATGTACTCACTTAACCCTCAATTGGTATAGCAACCAGCGTATTTTCATTACGGCCCACATTGATTTTCTTGACATCACGTGTCGTATTTAGTATGTATTATGCATTTTCGTGCAAAAGGTATCAACATTTTTTTCAAATACTTGTATTGTCGGTGAGTTTTTGTAATATTCTACTGCATTACGTGTCGGAATATACATAACTCTTTGTTTTGCTTCTGATTTACATTTAAAATGCCACATACTCCGAGCTAATGATGCGATGGAAAAAATTGATTGCATCTTCGGTTCACAACGGGACGAGTATCTCGTTGCTTACATCCTAGAATTACAACGAGTTGAGATCAGAATATTATGGGATAAATTCCAATTTGAAAGTGTCTCGTTTATCCAAATGAAAATAAACAAGTAAAAAAGTAGTATGTTCGGCCGGGCCGAACTTTGAATACCCTCCACCATTTGGAACAAATTAGAAAATGTGGCTAAAATCATGAAAATACCGAATATCGCGGGGTACCGTTATATGGGAGCTATACGTTATCGTTAACCTATATAGAGAATTCTCTGTCGGTGGGTAAAGTGCTCACAAAGAACCCCTTGTATACAAAGAACCCCTTGTGACAATTCCGTTGAAAATATGTCTAAAAACATCAAAATACCGAATATCGGGGGTACCGTTATATGAGGGCTATACAATATCGTGGATCTATATAGATAATTCTCTGCCGAGGTATAAAGTACCCACAAGGAACTCCTTGCGTGGATTTTCAGACAATTCCGATGAAAAATGTGGGTCAAATCATAAAATACCGAATATCGAGAGGTACCGCTATATGGGGGCTATACGATATTGTGGACCTATATAAATAATTCTCTGCCGAGGTATAAAGTACCCACAATATATATATATACATAACTCTTTGTTTTGCTTCTGATTTACATTTAAATGCCACATACTCCGAGCTAATGATGCGATGGAAAAAATTGATTGCATCTTCGGTTCACAACGGGACGAGTATCTCGTTGCTTACATCCTAGAATTACAACGAGTTGAGATCAGAATATTATGGGATAAATTCCAATTTGAAAAGTGTCTCGTTTATCCAAATGAAAATAAACAAGTAAAAAAGTAGTAAGTTCGGCCGGGCCGAACTTTGAATACCCTCCACCATTTGGAACAAATTAGAAAATGTGGCTAAAATCATGAAAATACCGAATATCGCGGGGTACCGTTATATGGGAGCTATACGTTATCGTTAACCTATATAGAGAATTCTCTGTCGGTGGGTAAAGTGCTCACAAAGAACCCCTTGTATACAAAGAACCCCTTGTGACCATTCCGTTGAAAAATATGTCTAAAAACATCAAAATACCGAATATCGGGGGTACCGTTATATGAGGGCTATACAATATCGTGGATCTATATAGATAATTCTCTGCCGAGGTATAAAGTACCCACAAGGAACTCCTTGCGTGGATTTTCAGACAATTCCGATGAAAAATGTGGGTCAAATCATAAAATACCGAATATCGAGAGGTACCGCTATATGGGGGCTATACGATATTGTGGACCTATATAAATAATTCTCTGCCGAGGTATAAAGTACCCACAAGGAACTCCTTGTGTGGATTTTCAGACAATTCCGTTGAAAAATGTGGGTAAAATCATGAAAATACCGAATGTCGTGGGTACCGTTACATGGGGGCTATACGACTGTATACCTATATAAATAATTCTCTGCCGAGGTATAAAGTACCCACAAGAAACTCCTTGTGTGGATTTTCAGACAATTCCGTTGAAAAATGTGGGTAAATCATCAAAACACCGAATATCGGGGGGGTACCGTTATATGGGGGCTATACGATATCGTGGACCTATATGGACAATTCTCTGCCGAGGTATAAAATACCCACAAGGAACTTCTTGTGTGGATTTTCAGACAACTCCGTTGAAAAGTGTGGGTAAAATCAGCAAAATACCGAATATCGGGGGGGTACCGTTATATGGGGGCTATACGATATTGTGGACCTATATAGATAATTCTCTGCCGAGGTATAAAGTACCCACAAGGAACTCCATGTGTGGATTTTCAGACAATTCCGTTGAAAAATGTGGGTAAAATCATCAAAATACCGAATATCGGGGGGTACAGTTTCATGGGGCTATACGATATCGTGGACCTAAATAGATAATTCTCTGCCGAGGTATAAAGTACCCACAAGGAACTCCTTGTGTGGATTTTCAGACAATTCCGTTGAAAAATGTGGGTAAATCATTAAAATACCGAATATGGGGGGTACCGTTATATGGGGGCTATACGATATTGTGGACCTATATGGATAATTCTCTGCCGAGGTATAAAGTACCCACAAGGAACTCCTTGTGTGGATTTTCAGACAATTCCGTTGAAAAATGTGGGTAAAATCATCAAAATACCGAATATCGGGGGTTACCGTTACATGGGGGCTATACGATATCGTGGACCTATATGGACAATTCTCTGCCGAGAATTAAAGTACCCACAAGGAACTCCTTGTGTGGATTTTCAGACAATTCCGTTGAAAAATGTGGGTAAAATCATCAAAATACCGAATATCGGGGGGTACCGTTACATGGGGGCTATACGATATCGTGGACCTGTATAGACAATTCTCTCTCAAGGGGTGAAGTACTCACAAGGAACTACTTGTGTTGATTTAAGACAACTCCATTGAAAACCGCGGCTAACATCATCAAAATACCGAATATCGGAGGATACAGTTATAGGGGGGATATACGATATCGTGGACCTATATAGACACTTCATTTTGAGGAGGTTAAAATGCCACAAGGGACTCCTTTTGTGGATTTTCAGACAATTCCGTTGAAAAATGTGGGTAAAATCTTCAAAATACCGAATTTCGGGGGGTATATGATATATATGGGGGCTATACGATATTGTGGACCTATATAAATAATTCTCTGCCGAGGTATAAAGTACCCACAAGGAACTCCTTGTGTAGATTTTCAGACAATTCCGTTGAAAAATGTAGGTAAAATCATCAAAATACCGAATATCGGGGGGTACCGTTACATGGGGGCTATACGATATCGTGGACCTATATGTACAATTCTCTGCCGAGGTATAAAGTACCCAGAAGGAACTCCTTGTGTGGATTTTCAGACAATTCCGTTGAAAAATGTGTGTAAAATCAGCAAAATACCGAATATCGGGGGGTACCGTTATATGGGGGCTATACGATATTGTGGACCTATATAGATAATTCTCTGCCGAGGTATAAAGAACTCCTTGTGTGGATTTTCAGACAATTGCGTTCAAAAATGTGGGTAAAATAATCAAAATACCGAATATCGGGGGGTACCGTTATATGGGGGCTATACGATATTGTGGACTTATATGGACAATTCTCTGCCGAGGTATAAAGTACCCAAAGGAACTCCTTGTGTGGATTTTCAGACAATTCCGTTGAAAATGTGGGTAAAATCATCAAAATACCGAATATCGGGGGGGTACCGTTATATGGGGGCTATACGATATCGTGGAGCGATATAGCCCATCTTCGAACTTGACCTGCCTGCAGACAAAAGAGAGATCTGTGCAAAATTTTAGCTTCCTATCTTAATTCGTTTAGACTGTAGCGTGATTACAACAGACGGACAGACGGACGGACAGGGCTAAATCGTCTTAGAATTTTACGCTGATCAAGAATATATATACTTTGTTGGGTCTAAAATGATTATTTCGATGAGTTACAAACGAAATGACAAACTTAATATACCCTCCATACCTTTTTGGTGAAGGGTATAAAAATTCTGTTGGTAAAGACATTTCTGCAGCCGACGTCAAATACAATGTTTCGCTACAAATGTTTTTGAATGTTATGGCGTAGCTCCTATTTGCCCTTTTAGTTTTAGACAAAGAAACTAGGGCAAGAACAAAGAAAATACAAAAATGTTTAAAGGGGAGTATTTCGTCCAAAACTAATTATGATGTGTCGGCCAAAGACTGGGATCCTATTCTAGTTTTCCTGTGTCTTTATGGATTACTTAACAACTTCTCTGTGTATTGGCTGACATTAGAGGCATCGATTACGTCGACCCTTTACCAATGAAAAAAACGTTTCCTTTCTACGACTGCTGCAACGAATGAAATTCCGTCATGGCCCATAGAGAGGCCACGCCTCATTCGTCTCGATGATTTCAAACATAGCTAGAGCCTTGATAGATCTTGCTTGAGAGTCACCTTTTGTTTCTAAACGTATGCAGCACAGATTGGGTATAGGCGTGAATTACATTCAAGCTACAATTTCGGGTGTAATTGGATGCGTTTCACAAATTTCCCCTGAATAATGTCCCATTCGTATCAGTTTTCCATTGGACGCGACGCAGACAATGGAAACAAATGCCTATTGCAGAAAATCTGTCCATACTCCATTAGACGGGACACCATACCACTATAGCAAAATCTTCGTTTGGCCGATACTGATCCCTCTTCTTCTCTTCCTGTTGACTTACTCCAGGTGCAGATCTTTATCCGAAGACCCCGCTACATGGTACACGTACAAAAGTACTGGGTTCATTGATAGTGCAGAGTACCTCTTCGGGTGGATCAATACTGGTTCAATGTCTAACATTCATTTAACATCTTCTATTTAGGGATTCTTTTTAAATGAAGTTGGGCTATACGACTGGGGATTTTAAATAATATTTGCTCACGTTTTTCCATACGGGCCGTATTTTTCAATACGTTTTTTCCAGTATAGCCAGTTTTCATATGTAAAACATAACGATCCCATTGCCTAAACTTCTATTCTCTACTTGCTTATCAATTTTTGTCAAATGGATCGCCTATATCTTGCTTTCTTCATTTGTTACGTAAATAATTTTCAATCCCCACAAACATTTGCGATGTGGCCGTCTGTACTTCATTTTAAAAGAGGCGTTCCAAATTGTTCATTTGGCATGTTTTAAATTCCAAAATTTTAAAGGAGATGCTACGCATCTATTGTTATATTTATTGCTGGATTGCCGATCCATAGTTCAAAAATATATAACCGAATGTACTCAAAACTTTCGTCCGACAGCCATTTCAATTTCTTCTCTTCTCTCACGAAGGTAACTTCTCGATCCTTCGCGTCGTCTACGCCTCGCACTACTTTTTCGCTTCAAATTTAGAAAACTAATGTTTGATGGCCGCGTTTTAGTCGCCTGCAACAGGCTCTGTCTGAACTAAGAACTATCAAATGAACCAAAACTTCGATAAGTAACTTTGAGAAGCAATTGCACAGCCTGCTGATCAAATAAGTAGTTTTTGAAACAATATTTCTAGTAAATCCAACAAAAGACACGAAATATGCTCTAAATAACGTTAGCGACAACATGGCTCGAAACGTTTTTATGAACTGTGCTAATTCTACTAACAGGTCAGGCCGTATGGGACATTCAATAACTGATACAAAAACAGTAACAACTAAGAATACAGCCATAGAAATCAGAATCAGAATTTCCATAGAAATTCGTAAACAAAACAACAATTGCAATGATGACAATAGATCGAGTAATAACAAGACATAGGAGCTACTAGGGTAAAAGTCAATGGATAACAATACACAGAATAACAACAAGGTTAACAACTGAAAATAAGAAGCAATGGACGGATGATGGGAAAAGTTGTCAAAAATGCCTAATATAAAGATTTTTAATATAAATGTAAAGACAAGTGCATGTTTAAGTTTAAACTTTCTTTGCATAGATAAAAGCTTGACAGTGGATGTATGTATCTGCAACGATAAAAAAAAATTAACAACTTACATATTTACGAAAGTAGCAAGACTCACAGGTATCACAGTATACACCTCAATGTCTAGGAGCAGTTCATGTAACTGAACCTAAAAAAAGCCATAAGTTCGGCCGAGCCCTCCAATATTTGAACGAATTTAGAAGTTTCCAAAAGAAATCCGTCCAAATTTTGTTAAAATCTTAAAAATACCTAATATAGCCGTTATGTTGGGGTCTATACGACATGTTGTCATAAGCCATTACCATCATCAAAATAACGTATGTAGGAAGGTACCGTTACATCGGAGCTATACGAAGACCGGGACTTGAATAGATAACAGATGTCACAGCCTGTGTCGTCCATTACGAACCTCAAATGCGACATCTCACACAATTTCAGTGAGTATTGTACCTAAAATCGTCAAAATACCGAATATATACCTGCATAGATTAGATCCATTACGAACTTCAAATACCAAATTTGAAACTATTCTGGTGAATAATGTCGCTAAAATCATCAAAATACCGAATATCTGAAGCTACCGCACAGATATTTTTTTGTCTTTATTTGTAGTATTCCTTTGGAACTTCAAATACCAAATTTGAAACAACTCCGGTGAATTATGTCGCTAAAATCATGAAAATGTCGAATATCGGGAGGTACCGTTATATGGCTTTTAGCTTTCTATCTCGATTTGTTCGAAAGATAGCGTGATTACAACAGACAGACACGCAGACAAACAGACGGACATCGCTAAGTCGACTTAAATTTTACGGCTATGAAGAATATTTATAATTTGTTCGGTCTTTCATCAGTATTTCGAGGAGTTACAGACGGAATGACAAAGTTAATATACCTTCCATGGTATGGTGAAGGGTATAAAAAAATTAAAATTAAGATTTGATATCATAAATAATAATTTCTTTATTCCCACAGATGGTATAATAGGATGTTACTTTTTAACAAAGTACATATGCAGGATGGACTTCGAAAAATACACAATCAACTTTAATATAAATAACAACAATGAATGGGATTACCATTGACAACAAAACAACAGCATAAGAAGAATAAAATCATACTAAACACATTGAAATTTAGAAGACACTAGGATATATAAGAATCAAGGATATAATTCATTGTATTTTACAACAAATTGACTGATACCAAACAATGAATTAAAACATATTAAACTCCGAAGTTCCACATAATGAACATAAGTTATAAGCCATATAGACTTATAGCCTGTTCACCAAACTTATTTTTCTTCCAATTGTAAGGCAAATGGTACCAAATAGAATTTTTAGTTTCCGTACGTAAATAAATAAAAAGAGCTTTTTCCTATATGCAAATTTTGGTTCACCTAACTCCAACACAAACAAAACGAAATGCCAAAGTAGACAATCAAAAATATCAATCGTTCATTCACAAATTTGAGGAAAGTAAATACTGGGTTTGAAAATTGATATTTCACACAAAGGTATGGTCGATTTCATTCGCTGTGCTGTGTCGATCCCAATAGGCGCGCTTCTTCTCTGGTCGGAAAAATCTCTGGTTGGTCCA
Source organism: Musca domestica (assembly GCF_030504385.1). Classification (NCBI taxonomy): domain Eukaryota; kingdom Metazoa; phylum Arthropoda; class Insecta; order Diptera; family Muscidae; genus Musca; species Musca domestica. The sequence continues at coordinate 65,550 of NW_026712446.1, read as the reverse complement.
TTGCAAGTCCTATAGTGATTTATTCTGACCCTAACCCTGACTAAATGCTTAATTTCGTCATAATTGTGACGTGTAGCGTGATTACAACACACATAGCTAAATCGACCCAGCTCGAAGATATAGGTAGATACATATATAAATCGTGGGTCTATAACTAATATTTCGAGGTTTGTGGCAACACCTAACGTTTGGCGGATTAGGTTGATATTTCCGCCACCCCCAGTTACACTTTTATTTGAAATGGAAATCCAAAACCGGCACCCGGACATAAGCCCCATGGTCTCAAACTCCATTGCAATTATAGGGAATAATAATAATAAAAATAATAATAATAATAATAATAATAATAATAATAATAATAATATAATAATAATAATAATAATAATAATAATAATAATAATAATAATAATAATAATGATAATGATAATAATAATAATAATAATAATAATAATAATAATAATAATAATAATAATAATCCCCATAATCCAAATAATAAAGTATGACCGTTTGGTGTGGGGACTACGTACAAAATAATTATGATGTTTTACTCAGGCTTGATGTATCAAGCTACTTCTCTACGTTGGATATGACGAGCTCATTTCACTATTCATTGGTCTTGAAAAAGTATTTCGTTCTTTAAAAGCGTTTTCAACAAGCAGCGATAATGACGCTAAAAGATCGGCCCTGTCGAACTTACCTGCTTTTTCTTGTCTACTTTCATTATTGCTACGCAAACATCAAGTATGTCTAATTGCGATGTAATTAGGGTAGACAAATACCATAGGCATTCAAGGGTATATATAAATTTTTATATGATTTCATATCCCAGACAGAATTTCTTCATGATATGACTTGAGATAAAAAAAAATATATTTTTATCAAATAAGTTTATAATTTCAAACTTTCGAACCAAATAAAGATTTCTTTAGATCATCCTAATAAAACACAAATATTTTCGAAATTAAAAAAAATCGTGGAAACCTATAAAAAACCATATATATATATATATATATATATATATATATATATAATATATATATATATATATATATATATATATATATATATATATAATATATATAATATATATATATATATATATATATATATATATATATATATATATATATATATATATATATATATATATATAACTAAATATATAACCTTGAATAGGTGTAGCCAAAATGTTGTTTCAAAGTACCTGATATATATATAATATATATATATATATATATATATATTCAGCGGTTTCAAGAACGAACCATTTTTTCTACATTCATTATTTCTACGAAAACAGCAATTATGTATAATTGACTACAGGTATTCCATTGTATATACGCATTTTGACATGATCTACATGAACTCCTCATTATATGACTTGACCGAACTTTTAGTATCCCCTACGATTTGGAATTAACTTGAAAATTTGAAAAAAATCCGAAAACTAACATTTAAATGAAACCCGTTATATGGAAGATATTCGAAGACGTTGGCCAGCATACAAACACTTTTGTCATAGGCTGCAGTACCTTTTACGAACTTTAAATATGAAATTTAAAAAAATGTTTCTAAAATCATGAAAATGCCGAATATCGAAAGGTGCCGTTATATGAGGAATATACGAAAACGGGGACCGACATGGCGCATTTACGAACTTAACCTGCCTACTGGTAAACTATGCATGTGTACCAAATTTAAGCCTTCTTCCTCAATTCGAAAGATAGCGTGATTACAACAGAAATACGGTATCGCTAGATCGCCTTAGAATTTTACGCTGATCCTTTGTACTGATTATTTTGAAAATTTCGAGGGGTTACAATTGGAATGACAAATTAATATAACCTCCATAGTATGGTGGAGGGTATAAAAATGTTTACGTTCTGGTTAGTCCGTGTCGGAAATTCAATAACTGATTCAAAACCAGTGACAACTACGAAGAGAGCCGCCGGAATAGCAAACAATGCACTTGTAGATGTGGTCAGATCAATACTTAAAATGAACGATATAACAGAAAAACTGAGACGTGCAATAGCAATATGGAAACAGAAACAAAAATTACTATGATCACAATAGCTCGAGTAATAACAACAGCAACAATGAATACAATAAGAGCTACTATGGCAATATGTCAATGGATAACAACACATGGAATAACAACAAGGCTAACAACTGAAAATAGGAAACACATTTGGAGGGAACTTGAAAATGAAAACCGTTATATGGGGCTATACGAAGACGCGGTCCGGCATAAGTATTTTGTGTCATAGGCTGTAGTAACTGTTTCGAACTTTATATATGAAATTTGAAACAATTGCGGTAGTAACGTCGCAAAAATTATCACAATACCGAATATCGGGGGTATGGTTATATGGGGGATATACTATATCGTGAACCTATATAAACAATTTTCTTTCGGCGGAAAATTACTACATTACAGACAATTCCATTGAAAAAATGAAGTAAAGTACTCACAAAGAACTCCTTGTGTAGAAATTCAGACAATTCATGAAAAATGTGGCTAAAATCATCAAAATATAAAAAATGGGGAGCCGTTATTTGGGGGCCATAAGTTATCTTAGTCCGATATAAAAAATTCTCTTACAGGGAAAAAAGTATTCACAAGGAACTCCTTTTGCAGATTTTCAGAAAATTGCATTGAAAAATGTGGCTAAAAACATCAAAGTACCGAATATTTGTGGGTACCGTTGTATGGGGCCATTCGATATCGTAGACTTATATAGCCCATCTTCGGACTTGAAATGCCCGCATACAATATACAGATCTCTGCAAAATTTTAGCTTCCTATCTTAATTCGTTTTGACGGTAGCGTAATTGCAACGGACGATCAGAAGCTTCTCAATCGTATTAGAATTTTACGCTAATCAAGAATATATATACTTTGTTGGGTCTAAAATTATTATTTCGATGAGTTACGAACGGTATGTATGGTGGAGTGTATAAAAATTAATTTAAAGCGAATGCATACGAAGAACTGAAAAACTACAATGGACGGATGACGGAAAAAGTTGTCAAAAAGGCCTAATATAAAATTGTTTTTTATATAAATATAAAGTCGAGTGCTTGTTTAAAATTAAAATGTCTTTTCATACGGAGAAGACAGTTTAATTTTAAATAAGGAAGTAAGACAATTTGACTGATAAAACATATTACACTCCGAAATTCCACAGACAGATCGAAAGTTATAAGCCATATAGACATAGAAATAGCAAATTTAAAGACTACAATATTTTTGAAACATCGAATGAAATCAGAAAAATTACAACAAAACGAAATCAATCCAACAGATTGATATTGAAAAAGTCATGCATAATTCGGAAGACATCGACATGGTATAAAGATATATTCTAAGAGTTTCTAACGGATTTTAACTACAGCATTAAGTGGTCTAGATGCCGCTGCCTTTTTATGTTTGGGTGCAGTCTAACAATTACAATGAAAATCTAACAGACATTAACTCACATACAATAGTATATGGCAGCTCTAGCTCAGCTCCGTTATCATAAGGTAAATACGAAAATGGGAGGGTGTAATCACCAATGGACACCTGTGCAAACAGATCGATTTTTAAGTGAGAATTTTTTTCGCACCTAGATCAATTCAAGAAAGGGAAGGGGATTGTAAGACTTAGGGGAATGTGTAAGATTGTGTTTCTAACTTAGGTGTGAAATGAAGCAATCCGACAAACATTTTTGTGTTGGGTGAGAATGGCGTGGGCAAAGATATTTTTGTTTGACTTGTGTGTCTTTACACCTAAAGTTTGTCAACCCTTTAGATGTTTATATTGTTGTTAACAAAAAAATTACGAGTGATTCTTTTTCACACATGTTTCAGTAGGAAGAAATTTTAGAGATTTTTTCTAGACGTGTGACTGGAAAGGGGATTTGTGAAACAAAGCCATGTGTGACACAAAGCCAATTCAAGAGGTCATTTTGAGTTAATATTCTTGTATATGTAAGAGAAAATATGTAACGTGACCATTACATTTTGCCCTGTAAATAATATTCCAGTATTTACCTAAACCATCTTAATATACGCACCAGCCTAATAAACATAGTGAATTCACCTTGGGTCACATGAAAACACTCACTCCCATAGAGCTCTTGTAGTTGAATTTAAATTATTTCCCATTGGTGGGAAATAATTCTCATTTACTTCATTGCACTTCCCGGATAAGTAGTTCAGTTATTAACTCCAGAAGGGTCGTACCGGTGTTAGACCGAGAATACACGAACTTGACTTGTGGCAGTGTCCGCAGTCGGCCCGATATCCAACATAGCCGAAGACTTCCTGCGATCCGTTCGCTTCCTGCGATCCGTTCGCTTCCTGCGATTCGTTCGCTTCCTGCGATTCGTTCGCTTCCTGCGATTCGTTCGCTTCCTGCGATTCGTTCGCTTCCTGCGATCCGTTCGCTTCCTGCGATTCGTTCGCTTCCTGCGATTCGTTCGCTTCCGCGATTCGTTCGCTTCCGCGATTCGTTCGCTTCCTGCGATTCGTTCGCTTCCGCGATTCGTTCGCTTCCGCGATTCGTTCGCTTCCTGCGATTCGTTCGCTTCCTGCGATCCGTTCGCTTCCTGCGATTCGTTCGCTTCCTGCGATCCGTTCGCTTCCTGCGATTCGTTCGCTTCCGCGATTCGTTCGCTTCCTGCGATTCGTTCGCTTCCTGCGATTCGTTCGCTTCCGCGATTCGTTCGCTTCCTGCGATCCGTTCGCTTCCTGCGATTAGTTCGCTTCCTGCGATCCGTTCGCTTCCGCGATTCGTTCGCTTCCGCGATTCGTTCGCTTCCTGCGATTCGTTCGCTTCCTGCGATTCGTTCGCTTCCGCGATTCGTTCGCTTCCTGCGATTCGTTCGCTTCCTGCGATTCGTTCGCTTCCTGCGATTAGTTCGCTTCCGCGATTCGTTCGCTTCCGCGATTCGTTCGCTTCCTGCGATTCGTTCGCTTCCTGCGATTCGTTCGCTTCCTGCGATTCGTTCGCTTCCTGCGATTCGTTCGCTTCCTGCGATTCGTTCGCTTCCTGCGATCCGTTCGCTTCCTGCGATTCGTTCGCTTCCGCGATTCGTTCGCTTCCGCGATTCGTTCGCTTCCTGCGATCCGTTCGCTTCCTGCGATCCGTTCGCTTCCTGCGATTCGTTCGCTTCCTGCGATTCGTTCGCTTCCTGCGATTCGTTCGCTTCCTGCGATTCGTTCGCTTCCTGCGATTCGTTCGCTTCCTGCGATTCGTTCGCTTCCTGCGATTCGTTCGCTTCCGCGATTCGTTCGCTTCCTGCGATTCGTTCGCTTCCTGCGATTCGTTCGCTTCCTGCGATTCGTTCGCTTCCGCGATTCGTTCGCTTCCTGCGATTCGTTCGCTTCCTGCGATTCGTTCGCTTCCTGCGATTCGTTCGCTTCCTGCGATCCGTTCGCTTCCTGCGATTCGTTCGCTTCCTGCGATTCGTTCGCTTCCGCGATTCGTTCGCTTCCGCGATTCGTTCGCTTCCTGCGATTCGTTCGCTTCCTGCGATCCGTTCGCTTCCTGCGATTCGTTCGCTTCCTGCGATTCGTTCGCTTCCGCGATTCGTTCGCTTCCTGCGATTCGTTCGCTTCCTGCGATTCGTTCGCTTCCTGCGATCCGTTCGCTTCCGCGATTCGTTCGCTTCCGCGATCGTTCGCTTCCTGCGATTCGTTCGCTTCCGCGATTCGTTCGCTTCCGCGATTCGTTCGCTTCCTGCGATCCGTTCGCTTCCTGCGATTCGTTCGCTTCCTGCGATCCGTTCGCTTCCTGCGATTCGTTCGCTTCCTGCGATTCGTTCGCTTCCTGCGATTCGTTCGCTTCCTGCGATCCGTTCGCTTCCTGCGATTCGTTCGCTTCCTGCGATTCGTTCGCTTCCGCGATTCGTTCGCTTCCGCGATTCGTTCGCTTCCTGCGATTCGTTCGCTTCCGCGATTCGTTCGCTTCCGCGATTCGTTCGCTTCCTGCGATTCGTTCGCTTCCTGCGATCCGTTCGCTTCCTGCGATTCGTTCGCTTCCTGCGATCCGTTCGCTTCCTGCGATTCGTTCGCTTCCGCGATTCGTTCGCTTCCTGCGATTCGTTCGCTTCCTGCGATTCGTTCGCTTCCGCGATTCGTTCGCTTCCTGCGATCCGTTCGCTTCCTGCGATTAGTTCGCTTCCTGCGATCCGTTCGCTTCCGCGATTCGTTCGCTTCCGCGATTCGTTCGCTTCCTACGATTCGTTCGCTTCCTGCGATTCGTTCGCTTCCGCGATTCGTTCGCTTCCTGCGATTCGTTCGCTTCCTGCGATTCGTTCGCTTCCTGCGATTCGTTCGCTTCCTGCGATTCGTTCGCTTCCTGCGATCCGTTCGCTTCCTGCGATTCGTTCGCTTCCTGCGATTCGTTCGCTTCCGCGATTCGTTCGCTTCCGCGATTCGTTCGCTTCCTGCGATTCGTTCGCTTCCTGCGATCCGTTCGCTTCCTGCGATTCGTTCGCTTTATGCGATTCGTTCACTTCCTGCGATTCGTTCGCTTCCGCGATTCGTTCGCTTCCTGCGATCCGTTCGCTTCCTGCGATTCGTTCGCTTCCTGCGATCCGTTCGCTTCCTGCGATTCGTTCGCTTCCGCGATTCGTTCGCTTCCTGCGATTCGTTCGCTTCCTGCGATTCGTTCGCTTCCGCGATTCGTTCGCTTCCTGCGATCCGTTCGCGATTCGTTCGCTTCCTGCGATTCGTTCGCTTCCTGCGATTCGTTCGCTTCCTGCGATTCGTTCGCTTCCGCGATTCGTTCGCTTCCTGCGATTCGTTCGCTTCCTGCGATTCGTTCGCTTCCGCGATTCGTTCGCTTCCTGCGATTCGTTCGCTTCCTGCGATTCGTTCGCTTCCTGCGATTCGTTCGCTTCCTGCGATCCGTTCGCTTCCTGCGATTCGTTCGCTTCCTGCGATCCGTTCGCTTCCTGCGATCCGTTCGCTTCCGCGATTCGTTCGCTTCCTGCGATTCGTTCGCTTCCTGCGATTCGTTCGCTTCCTGCAATTCGTTCGCTTCCGCGATTCGTTCGCTTCCTGCGATTCGTTCGCTTCCTGCGATTCGTTCGCTTCCTGCGATTCGTTCGCTTCCTGCGATCCGTTCGCTTCCTGCGATTCGTTCGCTTCCTGCGATTCGTTCGCTTCCGCGATTCGTTCGCTTCCTGCGATCCGTTCGCTTCCTGCGATTCGTTCGCTTCCAGCGATCCGTTCGCTTCCGCGATTCGTTCGCTTCCTGCGATTCGTTCGCTTCCTGCGATTCGTTCGCTTCCGCGATTCGTACGCTTCCTGCGATTCGTTCGCTTCCTGCGATTCGTTCGCTTCCTGCGATTCGTTCGCTTCCTGCGATTCGTTCGCTTCCGCGATTCGTTCGCTTCCGCGATTCGTTCGCTTCCTGCGATCCGTTCGCTTCCTGCGATTCGTTCGCTTCCTGCGATTCGTTCGCTTCCGCGATTCGTTCGCTTCCGCGATTCGTTCGCTTCCTGCGATTCGTTCGCTTCCTGCGATTCGTTCGCTTCCTGCGATTCGTTCGCTTCCTGCGATCCGTTCGCTTCCTGCGATTCGTTCGCTTCCTGCGATTCGTTCGCTTCCGCGATTCGTTCGCTTCCGCGATTCGTTCGCTTCCTGCGATCCGTTCGCTTCCTGCGATCCGTTCGCTTCCGCGATTCGTTCGCTTCCTGCGATTCGTTCGCTTCCTGCGATTCGTTCGCTTCCTGCGATTCGTTCGCTTCCGCGATTCGTACGCTTCCTGTGATTCGTTCGCTTCCTGCGATTCGTTCGCTTCCTGCGATTCGTTCGCTTCCTGCGATTCGTTCGCTTCCGCGATTCGTTCGCTTCCTGCGATTCGTTCGCTTCCTGCGATTCGTTCGCTTCCTGCGATTCGTTCGCTTCCTGCGATTCGTTCGCTTCCTGCGATCCGTTCGCTTCCTGCGATTCGTTCGCTTCCTGCGATTCGTTCGCTTCCGCGATTCGTTCGCTTCCGCGATTCGTTCGCTTCCTGCGATTCGTTCGCTTCCTGCGATCCGTTCGCTTCCTGCGATTCGTTCGCTTCCTGCGATTCGTTCGCTTCCTGCGATTCGTTCGCTTCCGCGATTCGTTCGCTTCCTGCGATTCGTTCGCTTCCTGCGATTCGTTCGCTTCCTGCGATCCGTTCGCTTCCTGCGATTCGTTCGCTTCCTGCGATTCGTTCGCTTCCGCGATTCGTTCGCTTCCGCGATTCGTTCGCTTCCTGCGATTCGTTCGCTTCCTGCGATCCGTTCGCTTCCTGCGATTCGTTCGCTTCCTGCTATCCGTTCGCTTCCTGCGATTCGTTCGCTTCCGCGATTCGTTCGCTTCCTGCGATTCGTTCGCTTCCTGCGATTCGTTCGCTTCCGCGATTCGTTCGCTTCCTGCGATTCGTTCGCTTCCGCGATTCGTTCGCTTCCTGCCTTATACGATTGTTTTTCCTCATTTCAGAACTGACTAAACCGAAGAGTCCAGCTACAGCCCTTCATCCGACTACTCAGCCGAATACCACCGTTCCGAAGGCAAGAGCCGAACGCCAAGGGGACGACATTAATAACCGAGTAGCAACACCCGAATACAACAACCGAGTAGCCACACCCGAATACAGCAACCGAGCGAACATACCCGAATACGACTGCCGCCCAAAAGAGCCGAATACCACCGTCCCGACGACAAGAACTGAACACCAACAACACGACTTCAGCACCCGAACACCACAACTGAGCGAACATATCCGAACACGACTGCCATCTAACAGAGCCAAATACTGCAAGTCGAGTACCATCTAATCTAGTGCATCAAACAGAGCCTAATCCGAATCCAATCTGCATTCCGATCGCCATCGACTAGACTTTACGACGATTACCGTCCACCCTTGCATCTAGTCGGGTTACTCAAAACCGAATAACCTCGACATCATACCGATCACCACCACCCAGACACTATCGAACCGACAGCTACAGCCTTATCACATCCCCTCCAGTGCTCTCGTTCAACTAAGCCCTCAACCCGAAGACCATTGTCGAGAAGCTAACAGTACAAATCCTCCCAGCTGAGATAAATCACCAACTTACTTAAACCTATACTGCATCACCTACATCCAAATCCACATGTTTATCATAATTTAGACACCAAGAAGTGATAATAAAGAATTAAATATTACCACACTCGTGTTTTGACTTAAGGTTTGTGGGTCCTTGAGTAGACCCTGGCTGCGACTGAACATACCTCAGCCTTAGATAAAACCACCCGTTATAAATGGCGCCCGAGCAGGGACCCGACAAGGATACGAAAAGCGGGAAACCAGATCCAACCGCCATCGAAGACTTGTCGAGTTCAATGAAAACTGAGTCCCGAATCACTCAGCTGGGTATATTTACTAAAACGCGAACAATTAATACATCACTGCCAGGATGCAGGGATCGCGACCGAAGGTTACAAGGTGGAACATCTGAGAAAGCAACTCTGCAAGTACTTACGAGAGAAACGCACACGCGGCTCAGCAGAAGATCTGCTGCGGGAGTTAGAAAACGAGGTGAAAACTTCGGCGAGAGAATCATGCACGAACACGTCGATAGATGTTCCTACACCATCTCAGCGCACTGGAATGTCAGATTTGGAAATTATAAATATTGTCCATCGTTGGTCACTAAAATTTTCGGGAGAACACGATCTCGTGGAATTCCTCGAAAGATTTGAGGAGTTAGCCGAATGTCACAATATTCACTTTGACCGTCTTCTTCCTTCCCTACTCACTATCTTAGAAGGAAATGCATTAAAATGGTACCGTGTGAAAAGGAGCAACATTAAGTCTTGGACGCAGTTTCGAGCCGAAGCAGAGAGATTTTTCCTACCGAAGCGTTATTTAAGCCAAATCGAACATTCATTCTACAATCGAAGGCAGCAGAATAGAGAGCGTGCAAAAGACTACATTTTAGCCATGCTGTCGACTTCCAGAAGACATCCACAGCTGAGGAATATGAATCATTTGGATCGTATTTACGACGGTCTACGCCCTGAGTATAGGCATTACGTTCGGCGTAACGACTTTGCTTCCTTGGATGAACTAATCGAATTGACGGATGATTTTGAATTGTTAAAACGAGATGAAGCTCGTCTAGAGAAACCACACACGTCTCATATGCTTCACGCTGCCGATGTCCCTTACTCCCGGGACACACACTGTTGGCGCTGTAAGGGGCCTGGTCATTCCCGATGGCAATGTAAGAAGAAGGGGCTATTATTTTGCTCGCACTGTGGTAAGAACGGGGTTCTCTCACGGGAATGTGCCTGCAACAATAAACAGTCTCCGACGATTGAGGAGGAAATCACTGGTGGACAAGTTAGTCGGTACTTCATATCCGTTTTAATTGAGGGTATCCGAGTTAACGCTCTCATCGATACTGGGGCATCCATAAGTTACATAGATAAGAACATTAGGAAGGCGCTGCAGGCAAGAGGGGTGCAGCCCGGAAGAGCTAAGAGGATGATCCAGATGGCCGATCAGAGAATGACGAACTGCGAAGCGGGCTTACGTTTAGGAGTAGAGTATCGGGGTAAAACTACTCAGCTCTCGGTGACGGTAGTCCCGACGCTGGCCGAACCACTCATCCTTGGGATGGACTTCTTGTCCGCACGAAACTGCCGTCTAATGCTGGATGATGAGGCAGTACCCCGAGTAAACATCGATCCGGGAGTGGATGTTGTACACACTATAACATCCAGCGCGTTCCTAAATGAAGCACAGAACGCTAAGTTAGACGCCGTGCTTAAGTTTCACACCGAGCGTTTTGCTAACAGTCCCGGGTTATGTTCGGTAGCCACACATACTATCCGTTTAAAACACGAAAGGCCAATAAAGCAGCGATGCATACCTCGCAACCCAGCGATGATGGCAATAGTTAATAAAGAGGTGGACAAGCTAATACTTCAGAACAAGATAGAACCGTCGTACAGTCCATACAGTTCATACAGTTACTACGAAAGAAGCAGGGAGGTTGGCGAATGTGTATAGACTACCGACAATTGAACGAAGCCTGTCAGCCCGACGCCTACCCTCTGCCGCACATCAATGCCCTGCTAGACCAATTAAAGGAAGCAAAGTTTATATTCACCTTGGATCTTAAGAACGGATATTGGCAAATCCCACTGGAAGAGGCCTCCCGACCATGCACTGCATTTACTGTCCCAGGCCGAGGGTTATTCCAGTGGAAGGTAATGCCCTTTGGATTGCATGCCGCCCCCGCGACCTTCCAGCGAACTCTGGATGCGATAATAGGAGCCGACCTATATCCATTAGTGTTCGTATATCTAGACGATATAATTGTTCTCGGACGAGATTTTACCGAACACTTGAAAACATTGGAAACCGTTTTCGAGAGATTACAGGCCGCGGGAATGCAGTTAAATATAGAAAAGTGTCAGTTCGTTCAAAGTTCCATGAAATATCTTGGTCATGTCGTGACGCCTGAAGGTATTCGAACCGACCCCGAAAAGGTGGAGGCGGTGCGGAAACTCCCCCCGCCCACTAACTTAACGGAGCTGCGAAGGATATTAGGCATGGCGTCTTGGTACCGAAGATTCATACCGAACTTTTCGAAAATCGTCCATCCGCTCACTCGACTTCTGAAGAAGACAGTGCAATGGGTTTGGGGCCCAGACGAAGCAGAAGCATTCAATCAGTTAAAACGCATACTAACCGAAGCCCCCGTCCTGAGATGTCCCGACTTCACTCTTCCCTTTTTCCTTCAGACGGATGCCAGTTGTAACGGCCTGGGTGTGGTTTTGTTCCAGCGACATTCGGAGCAAGAATCGGTCATCGCTTACGCTAGTCGGTCTTTATCTAACCCCGAAAATAATTACACAACTACAGAGCCAATACCTGGAAGGCTACCATTTCACAGTCATCACTGATCATCACTCTTTGAAGTGGCTACATACATTAAAAAATCCTTCCGGTCGACTAGCAAGATGGGTATTGGAGCTTCAACAATACGATTTTGCAATTGAATATAGGAAAGGCAGTTTGAACGTCGTGGCCGATGCACTATCCAGAGCTCCTTTGCCGAACATAGATGATTGTTTCGCATTAACCACCACCACCAATGATTGGTACGAGAAGATGTGGGCAAAGGTAACATCCAAACCCCAGGAATACCCGGATTTGCAAATTATTGATAACCGACTTTTTAAACATTTTCCTCGAAAAAATGCCTTCGATCCACGACCGGAATGGAAGCTATGTCTACCGGGTGATATGCGTTCGGATGTCCTACGCGATCAGCACGAGTCCCTTCACGCTGGGCATCTCGGCATGTATAAAACCTTGAAGCGTATTCAAGAGAATTATTACTGGCCTGGGATGTCCAGAGATGTGAGAAAGTATCTCCGAACTTGTGAAACATGTGCCCGATACAAGGTGGAGCAGAGAGCTCCGTGTGGGTTTATGTACACAATGCAATGTAGTGCGCCATGGGAGATCGTTTGCGCAGACTTTGTCGGTCCACTACCAAGATCAAAGCAAGGAAATACTTCGTTATTGGTGATTATCGACAAGTTTAGCCGATGGGTGGAGCTAATACCCACAAGACGAGCAACTGCCCAGGATGTCGTCAAAGCGCTTAAAGAGAGAATAATTTATCGGTTTGGTTGCCCAAAGTACTCTTAACAGACAACGGCGTCCAGTTCACAGGTCACATACTGGCTTCACTACTAAAAGAACACCACATTGAGCATCGTACAACTGCTTTTTATGCCCCTCATGAAAACCCCACTGAGCGTACTAACCGAGTCGTCAAGACGATGATAGCCCAAAATACGGGTGCGGATCATCGCCACTGGGACAAACATATACCAGAAATTTCCTTCGCTATAAACACAGCGGTAAATGAATCGTCAAAATACTCCCCTGCCGAAGTAATTTTTGGACATAACCCCGTCACTCCAAATACATTGTTGCTACCCTCCATCAACGAGCCAAAGAACAATGCACGGTACAAAGAGCTTTTGATGGATGTAAGAGAAAACAGCAAAAGAGCGTGTGAAAAGCAACAGCATTACTATAATCTACGAAGGAGGAATTGGACACCGGCAGTTGGAAGCCTTGTTTGGGTGAGAGAACTCGCTCCAAAATTCTCCGGTCCCTACGAGGTCTCATCTGTGATACACAATAACATTGTAGAAGTGAAAGATGAGAGAGGGAAAATAAAAAGAATAAACGTGCAAGACTTAAAGTCGTATAACTCCAGTAAACAGAAGTAGAAACAAAACCAACAACTTCAAATTCTTTTAAAGAGAGAATGCGTGTGTCTCTCGAACCCTCAATACTCTCAAGAATTACATTTAAGGGAAAAAATCTTAGACACAGGCGAAAGAAACCGAGAAGGGAAAAGATTGCTAAAAAAAGGGGAAAAGCAAGTACCAACCAAAAAAAAAGTAGCATTCATCTTGTGACAGTCAGCTAGAAAGGATGGAGCGCAAACCTACCAGACCGCGGCGAGTCGTCACCTCACCACAGGCTCCGAAACCATACATGCCACCGATGGAGGCTCGCCCTCGTATCATTTCGGATATTGTTTTGCCTCCACGACAAGTGAGTTTCCGCCAAATCACGAATAGGAGCCCTCCTCCATTGGCTCACTTTTATCAGCGTAACTCGCCAGCTACAGCCACAGCTCTCGTATCCCAGACAGCTCTTCCAAGAGACATGCCGGTTTTAGACGGACCGATGCAAGCTCGCTTGAATTATAACCAGTCAAGGGCATCATCTACAATAGTCTCCTCTGTCGCCAACAATCAATCGGACCAGACCACGCCACCGCAGCCAGTGCAGAAACGAACTCGTACAAGCCGTAGTCTGTCAAGAGCATCAGCAACAACGTGCAAGCCAGTCACCAATAGTCAGCCGGCTCTGTCCTCGGCAGACCTACATTCTTCTGCAGTAACCCTTTCACAGACGAGCCAAAATCAACAAGCGAAGGCGGTCTACGTCGTAAACCAGCCTGCGCAAAGCGTCGGCAGTCACAAGCAGCCTATACCTTCGGCAACAGCGCTCAGTAACTGCGCCATCAATCAAACGACATCGGCTCCGCCAATCCACTCACAGCCGGAACAGTTAGCTTACATGCAGCACCGAACGCAGGCAGACCGAGAGCTACTCCAATGGATGCAGTCGTTGCGTATCCAGAGACCACGCGGTCGTCGGCACCAGACAGTGCTGTACTATGCTAACCGGCCAGCGGTGAAGGTGACCTTCATAAATGCCGACCGTGCTCGTCTAGTATGCCGAAACGTGGTTTGCACAGTGCATTTGATACCCCCCTCTACTCCTGTTTCAAAACATAGTGTAGGCTAGGAGAGTAGTCATAAGGTTGTAGAACAGCCAATGCTTTTTTTCATGAAGTACAAATCATATATAAGGTTGTAGAACAGCCAATGTTTTTTTTTTTTTCATGAAGTACGAATCATATATATTTTTCCAACAAAGCTGTAGGACAGCCAATGTTTCTTTTCATGAAGTACAAATCATATATATTTTTTAACAAATCTGTAGGACAGCGATCGAATTTTGAGTTTAAATTTTAGAAATAAATTGCAAACCTGTAGAACAGCTATATTTTTGTTTATGTGCAAAACAAATATACAATAATAAAATACGATTTAACGCTAAGTTGACATGAGCTCTCTCTGTGGAGAGTGAAATACACCTGCTTGCAGGTCGTGCGGGCCGAACGCCAAAACTCAGTCAACCAACAAGAATAGGTAGATGAAAGAAATTACTTAAATCCCAAGTAAAATACTTTTTTTTGTTTTTTTTTTTTTTAAAGTAAGGGAAGGATGTAACGTGACCATTACATTTTGCCCTGTAAATAATATTCCAGTATTTACCTAAACCATCTTAATATACGCACCAGCCTAATAAACATAGTGAATTCACCTTGGGTCACATGAAAACACTCACTCCCATAGAGCTCTTGTAGTTGAATTTAAATTATTTCCCATTGGTGGGAAATAATTCTCATTCACTCCATTGCACTTCCCGCATAAGTAGTTCAGTTATTAACTCCAGAAGGGTCGTACCGGTGTTAGACCGAGGATACACGAAGTTGACTTGTGGCAGTGTCCGCAGTCGGCCCGATATCCAACATAGCCGAAGACTTCCTGCGATTCGTTCGCTTCCGCGATTCGTTCGCTTCCTGCGATTCGTTCGCTTCCTGCGATTCGTTCGCTTCCTGCGATTCGTTCGCTTCCTGCGATTCGTTCGCGTCCTGCGATTCGTTCGCTTCCGCGATTCGTTCGCTTCCTGCGATTCGTTCGCTTCCTGCGATCCGTTCGCTTCCTGCGATTCGTTCGCTTCCTGCGATCCGTTCGCTTCCTGCGATCCGTTCGCTTCCAGCGATTCGTTCGCTTCCGCGATTCGTTCGCTTCCTGCGATTCGTTCGCTTCCTGCGATTCGTTCGCTTCCGCGATTCGTTCGCTTCCTGCGATTCGTTCGCTTCCGCGATTCGTTCGCTTCCTGCCTTATACGATTGTTTTTCCTCATTTCAGAACTGACTAAACCGAAGAGTCCAGCTACAGCCCTTCATCCGACTACTCAGCCGAATGCCACCGTTCCGAAGGCAAGAGCCGAACGCCAAGGGGACGACTTTAATAACCGAGTAGCAACACCCGAATACAACAACCACACCCGAATACAGCAACCGAGCGAACATACCCGAATACGACTGCCGCCCAAAAGAGCCGAATACCACCGTCCCGACGACAAGAACTGAACACCAACAACACGACTTAAGCACCCGAACACCACAACTGAGCGAACATATCCGAACACGACTGCCATCTAACAGTGCCAAATACTGCAAGTCGAGTACCATCTAATCTAGTGCATCAAACAGAGCCTAATCTGAATCCAATCTGCATTCCGATCGCCATCGACTAGACTTTACGACGATTACCGTCCACCCTTGCATCTAGTCGGGTTACTCAAAACCGAATAACCTCGACATCATACCGATCACCACCACCCAGACACTATCGAACCGACAGCTACAGCCTTATCACATTCCCTCCAGTGCTCTCGTTCAACTAAGCCCTCAACCCGAAGACCATTGTCGAGAAGCTAACAGTACAAATCCTCCCAGCTGAGATAAATCACCAACTTACTTAAACCTATACTGCATCACCTACATCCAAATCCACATGTTTATCATAATTTAGACACCAAGAAGTGATAATAAAGAATTAAATATTACCACACTCGTGTTTTGACTTAAGGTTTGTGGGTCCTTGAGTAGACCACCCGTTATAAAAATTCAAGTGTTTTTTGCTTTTAAATGTGTTTCATATCAACGACCTTGTTTTGGATAAGATATTTTATAAGATATGATATTTGCACCTACAAAAGGTTAAAGCGGGACCCAACTACTACATTACAGAATAAAAACAACAAATTAATAGATAAATTATATAAAATGGGAGTAATTGATATGATGGAGAAAAATAATTTGACAATCAATACTGTAAATGCGCCAAGAATCTATGGGCTTCCAAAATACATAAAGAAAGTATACCTCTAAGACCTATATGTTCTTCAATAAATTCACCAGCTCACGGACTTTCTAAGTATATTGTAAATATTTTAAAACACTTGACTGGGGATTCACAATATAACATTAAGCACGCAATTGATTTTAAAACAAAGATAATGAATTTGGAGATTGAAGAAGACAAGGTATTAATATCATTTGATGTAGTTTCGTTGTAGTGGAACATTTTACAAAAATACACGAAAATACCTAAAGAAGTTTTTAAAAAAATACTGACCTTTTGTATAAAGGACTGTAGATGTTTCATATACTCGGACAAGGTGTACGAACAACGAAAAGGACTTCCTATGGGATCACTAGCGTCACCGATCATTGCAGACATCGTAATGGAGGAATTATTGGACGCTTCTTTAGAAAAACTGATGACAAAGCCGAGAGCAGTAACTAAATACGTAAACGACATTTTTTGTATAATGAAGAAATCGGATATCAACACCACATTAAATATCCAAAATGCATTTAAGAATACAATTTACACACGAACTGGAGAAAAATGACAGACTACCCTATTTGGACTCAATAATAATCAGACAAGGAAGAAAACTTATATTAGGTTGGTATCAAAAACCAACGGCGTCAGGACGATTGATTAACTTTTATTCTAAACAACCCCGACGAATAAAAATAAACACAGCGACTAATTTTATCAAAAGGATTTTCAATATAAGTGATAAACAATTCCACTCAGAGAACGAAAGAAAAATACGCCACATATTAAGCCAAAATGATTTTCCAAAAAGCAACATTGACGACTTAATTATACACGCAAAAACGGACCAAATAAAGGAGGCAAGACAAGAAAAGATGTAAAAAGCTGTTACTTACGTCCCGGGATTCTCAAAAGGACTTGGTAAATCAAACATCTACAATAAGGACCACTATCAATTAGCGTTTAAATCACGTAATAATGTCGACAGTCTGTTTAGCAAACCAAAATCTAAAATTAAGAACGAGGACAAGTGCAATATAGTTTATAGGATAACATGTAATGGGGACGACGCTGACGTATGCCAAAAGTCATATGTCGGCACGACAAAGACGAAATTAAAATCTAGACTTTCCGGACATAAATCGGATCAAAAAAGTGATAAGCCTCTCGAACAGAATACTGCTTTAGTTGCCCATTGCACATTGACAGGACATAAACCCGACCTTAAAGCCGTCGATATATTTGCACAAGAAAATAATTACAAAAGACGATTTACATTGGAAATGTTACATATTATAAGTTCACCAAATGACAAACGAATTAATTATAAAAACGATACAGACCATTGTGCTCACATTTACAGAAGCCTAGTTCATAAACACCGACGAAAGAAAACTTAGTTTGATAGTGACATTTAAGCTGAATAGACGAGCTTTTACTTTAAGAATGTATGTTATTTATTGTGTTATATATTGTTTAAATCAGTTTGTAATTTGTGTTTCTTGTAAAACAGATCCCTGAAGATGATTTCCGGAGGAAATCGAAATAATGGATGAATAAAAAAGAAAAATTCAAAAATAAAAACATAGTTTTTTAATGACCTTAAGCCAAGCAATTAACCAAATAAGTAAAATGCATATAACAGGTCAACAATATACAACAACAACATTTATCAGAAATTTAAGACTTAAAAAGTGATGGTAGTACCAAACGGTGTTACTCTCAATTTCATAGAATGAATTTTCCAGTCGAGCTAAAAGACATATTAGCATTTGAAACCAGCAATCCGGAAATAAGTATAAATGTGTTCGGATACTATAAAGAAGTTGCCGGACATTTAAATCACTCAAACGCGGAAAAGGCAAATCAAATTTTATTGGGTCTTATCTGAACCCAGTTCATATTAGTAAATCATGTTTCAAATTTATTATTTTATAACAAAATGTAAATTAGTGTATTTAAACTAATGGTTTCATTCGGAATGTCGAGTCGTCACACATATGTCTAAGTCTGAGGAAAGTATTTTAGTATTTAAAAACTGTAGAAGACAAATGGACGTACCATTTGTTTTTATGCAGATTTTGAATCTGTTTTAGAGACTGTAGTATCAGATGGGAAAAGAGTAAGAAATGATATTACATGCGCATTAAATGTTCATTTAGATGTATGTCATCACTATACTGATGAGGATGCAGCTCAGAAATGTATAAAAAAAATTGGATGTTTCCTGTGGAGAAATTTTAAAAAAATACTTATCTCTTAAAAAACCAATGAAACCGCTATCACTTCCGAGCAAAGAATATTTTATCCAGAACAAATAGCCATAAATGTGATAATATATATATAGATTGCTCAAACTACACAGCGTTATAAGATCAGGTTTACTATTTAATATTACTTTATTATAATCTTCTGCAAATCCCAACAACATTTTAAGGGGAATACAAAAATTGAAAATATTTAAATCACCATTAGCACAGCCAGCATTCTTCATAATATTACACTGCACTTGTAGGAGAAGAAAATTTTTTATAGTGCTCGATGCTCCTAAATAGCTTGTACGTTCAATTTCGATACCATTTAATTCATATCATATTTCATCAAATAAATATGCGACACAGTTATTACGCAGACGAGCATTAGCCGTCAGGTGTTCATCTAATGATTTTTTTATTATACCTTCAACATAGATGTAACTCTCACTTGGCACGACATATAAATCCTGATTTTGTATTGTAATTTTTATTTCGTCATTATTTTTAAAAGATCGAATGAAGGGTACATAGCTTTGATAATCTTTTTTGATCATGCTGTCATTAGAATACGGTGCGTCTACAACAGTAAGTATTTCAAGCATTTTTCTTTAATCGATAAAATTTTTTTTTATTTTCCTCCGTCAGTGTTCGTGTTTTAGGTTTGATAACCTTTGTAGGAATGTGAAACTCTTTCTCTTTTTTCACATATTTATTTTATATAATCATTTTGATGTAGGCCTCAAATGTTGCCGCAGTTCGGTTCCTTCACCGCGAAAATTAATTAGGCGTTGTTCTTGTTCAGCAATTCACATTTTTAGAGAACGTATTTCGTTCACATTCACCGGTAAATAAATCAATATTGTTGCATCCTTTTTATATCCAGGGGAAACATTTATTCCGAACTCATGTAAAGTGTGCACAGGTGTATTATTCGTATAAGATCCCGTAGTTATATTACACTGAATTTGAATTGCGTTTACTAAAAATTTTTAAAATATTTACTGGGAGTTGTGAGTTATGTTTTCTGCCTGGTGGTAAGATACCGAAATATTCAGCTAATAGAATGGTGTTGATTAAAAACGATTGAATCGTAGGGGGAAAATATTTGAATCTGTATTGTGAATCTGTTGTGTTGTGCTATTAGCCACAATTTCGATGGATTTTGTTTTGTTTTACTTTTCGTATGATATTTTTTTAGGGTTAGGTCAAATCTTTCGACAATTGAAGCATTCATTAACTATATGTAGAATACTTATTTGTTGCATTTATATCTGCCAATTTTTAAAGTCTTTTTTAAAAGACTCTAAGACAAAGTTTTTATTTTTATTTTTATTTTGAATATCGAGATTGTAATGCTGATCAATTCCAAACTTAGAGTTTAAGTAGTGACCGAATTTATCGATGCTCATTGCATAATTGTTACTAATTGTTACCCGTCAGTTTATTATATTGTCTTCTCTTAACTCTTCAAGTATTGATATTATCTCATTGTCCTGATTTGTATGGCCAGTATTTTTGAAGGCTATTAATAATTTTAAACTTTAAACTAATTCATTTGGATAGTTCCAATATGTATAATTTGGTTTCCTTAGAAAAACATCATTATTTTTTATACTTTGTCCTTTCGATTCATTATTTTTCTGGTGTACACACGAATTCTCTAGATTTTTTTTATATTTCTAATTCAAATTCATACAAGCCAATAGGATTCTTGTGAAATAAAAGTCTATATAGACCGCTTGATAATGCTCATAGTTTGCAATTTTATTTTGTCACCTAAAAAGTACACTTTACAATCAATCGCCAATTTGGGGACCGTAAATATTAGCGTAAGTATTATTTTTAAATAAAGACCTTCTAATACTTTTAATCTTCTCCTTTCTCCTCCTCCTTCTCTTCAGAATAGAACGTTTCATCATTTTCATTACAGTCATCTTTATGTTCTCTTTTACCAACAAAGTCTTTTTCTAGTTTTAGTTCCTTTCCTTTCTAACAAGTTTTTCAGTTTCAATGGCGTTTATGGAATTTTTGGTTTCATTTAAATATAAATGTGAAAACTTAGCCACATAATTTAATGGGTTTAAATGTAAATTCCAATTTTATCATCTCCTTCTTTAGCAGATTGAAATTTTCTCTTCAGAATACTCCCTAATTTAGAAGATCCTTTAAAAGATTCTCACCCATTCTTTTTCTTCTAGTCATTATAAGGATTTTTAAAACAGAACAGAGGTAATCATAAACTGATCGGCTTATGGTGAACGGACCAGTTTGGAGGATAGAAACGGCAGGGTTACTTATTTGGTTACAAGGTTATAAAAGTCTTATTAATTAGAGAACAAACTTGAAAAATAGTATGTACACAAAGAAGAATGAAATTTGAAGTTTGTAAAAATTTTTTCGACAAAAATAAGTATTCAACAAAGAATGCAAACGTATGTTATTGAAACAATATTGAAATTTTTAAGTTATCTAATAAAAAATTTAAATATTCAGAGTGTCAATCACTTCGTGTCAATTGTACATCATATCGAGATTTTATGAATTTGCTTGTATCCAATGAATTTGTGGACATGTCTGCTACTTGCGACACTGTTGATATATGTTGAAGCTTTATGAGTCCTTTTGCAATGTAATTTCGTATTATGTGATACTTCACATCAATATATTTTGATCTTTTGCTGTCAGAATTTTGTGCTATGCCGATACATCCACTATTATCGTCATCAATTATAATAAGTTTATCTTGATAACCATGTTGCGTTCTTTAGTTCCTTTAATGCAGCGAACAATTCTTTTTAATGCATACCAATTTATCTCTGTCTGTTCGGATGCTTATCATTAAATATATTAGTCTTCTCAGCATTTGACGATATGGTTTGTCCGTTAACTCTTGGGTTTCTATTGGAAGAATCAACGCCTTTTCCATTGGAGTTTTTGTATGATTGAACTCTTTCATTGAGAATTTTTCAATAATATTTTCAATGCTATTTTTCTTATTGAGATTCATTGTACCTTTGATTCTATCACATTCAATCTACGTTTCCAAGTAATATTTTAGGGGTCCTCAATCGGACATATTGAATGATGGACGTAGATCCGATTTTACCTCCTATATTGCTTTCAAATAATTTGTAAAGATTTTTTAAACCAAGCTGGAGCAAGAAATCGTTAAATTTTGCGTTCCAGCATCTTAGGCTTTGTTTAAGTTCATAAAGCGACTTTCGAAACTTGTATACTTGGTTTCTATGAGCATTTAATCCGTCAGGAAACTAAAGGAATGCAGCTTTTAAAACAAGCTGGTGCAAATGAATACGTCTCATAACGCTCACCGCTAATATTATTATTTAGGCTCCTCTATAAAATGGGAAATTGCAGAATTGGCATTTCCTGTTATACAACCTATTAATCTTTATTTTCGTTAATAGTAGTTTCTTTATCGAGATTTTCCACACATTTGGGCCCCGGGGGTTACGTATTTTTATAAAAGTCTTTTTAATTAGAGAACAAACTGTAAAAATGATATGTACACGAAAGAGAATACAATTTGAAGTAAATTAAAAATATTTTCTCCTAGATCAATTCAAGAAAGGGAAGGGAATTGTAAGATTTAAGGGGATTATGTAAGATTGTGTTTCTAAGTTAGGTGTGAAATAGAGCAATACGACAAACAGTTTTGTGTTGGGTGAGAATGGCGTGGGTGTGTGTCTTTACACCTATAGTTTGTCAACCCTTTAGATGTTTATATTGTTGTTAACAAAAAAATTACGAGTGATTCTTTTTCACACCTTTTTCAGTAGGAAGAAATTTTAGAGACATTTTTTTAGACGTGTGACTGGAATGGGATTTGTAAAACAAAGCCAATTCAAAGGTCATTTTGAGTTAATATTCTTGTATAAGATTTTTTAGATGTGCGAGCGTACCTAGGAAGAAAATATTCAAGTGTTTTTCACTTTTAAATATGATTCATATCAACGACCTTATTTGGGATAAGATATTTTCCAGAAATTCCATACTTAAGAAATTATGGTACGAAACGGTGTTACTCTCAATTTCATAGAATGAATTTTCCAGTCGAGCTAAAAGACATATTAGCATTTGAAACCAACAATCCGGAAATAAGTATAAATGTGTTCGGATATTATAAAGAAGTTGTCGAACCTTTATATCACTCAAACGCGGAAAAGGCAAATCAAATTTTATTGGGTCTTATCTGAACCCAGTTCATATTAGTAAATCATGTTTCAAATTTATTATTATATAAAAAATATAAATTAGTGTATTTAAACTCCTGGTTTCTTTCTTATTGAATAGGAATCAGCTTACAAGTAATAGAAGAAAAATACTAGTTTGTAATAGCTGTTTCTACCGCACACATAGAGAAGATCTGATGATTATTCATAAAAAGAGTTGTAGTCGTGTCGTCACACATATGTCTAAGTCTGAGGAAAGTATTTTAGAATTTAACAAGTTAAAAAGCACCATTTGCAACGAATTTGGAAATTTTCAAAAAATAAAATCCTTAAAAAATTCTGTTAAAATTTTAAAAATACCGAATATAGCCGTTATATTGGGGTCTATACGACGTGGATATACATATGCATTGTTTGTCATAAGCCATTACCATATTCAAATTCGAAACTGGACCCGCACCGACAATTTTCTGTCAAAGACTGTAGTTCCCATAACGAACTTCAAATACCAAATTTTAAACAATTCCGGTTAATAATGTCGCTAAAATCATCAAAATACCGAACATAGCGAGGTGCCGTTATATGGGGGCTATACGAAGACGTGGACCTGCACAGACAATTTTCAGTCTTAGGGTGTAGTATCCATTTGGAACTTCAAATACCAGATTTGAAACAATTCCCGTGAATAATGTCTCTAAAATCATCCAAATACCGAATATCGGAAGGTACCGTTGTATGGGGGCTATACGAAGACGTGGACCTGCACAGACAATTTTCCGTGTTAGGGTGTAGTATCCATTTGGAACTTCAAATACCAAATTTGAAACAATTCCGGTGAATAACGTCGCTAAAATCATCAAAATACCGAATATATGGAGGTACCGTTATATTGGGGCTATACGAAGACATAAACTTGCACAGACAACTTTCTATCTTAGGGTGTAGTATCCATTTGGAACTTCAAATACCATATTTGAAACAATTCCGGTGAATAACGTCGCTAAAATCATCCAAATACAGTCTCTAAAACAGATTCAAAATCTGCATGGTACGTCCTTTTTTTTCCTACAGTTTTTATACCCTCCACCATACTATGGAGGGTATATTAACTTTGTCATTCCCTTTGTAACTCCTCGAAATACTTATATCAGACCCAACAAAGTGTATATATTCTTGATCAGCGTAAAATTCTAAGTCGATTTAGCAATGTCCGTCTGTCTGTCTGTCTGTTGTAATCACGCTATCTTTCGAATGAATTGAGATAGATGGCTAAAATTTTGCACACATGTTTATTTTTCCAGTAGGCAGGTTAAGTTCGTAAATGGGCCATGTAGGTCCACGTTTTCATATAGCCCCCATATAACGGTACCTTCCTATATTCGGTATTTTGATGATTTTAGAGACATTATTCACGGGAATTGTTTCAATTTTGGTATTTGCAGCTCAAAATGGACGGAAAATTGTCTGTGCAGGTCCACGTCTTCGTATAGCCCCCATATAACGGTACCTCCCGATATTCGTATTTTGATGATTTTAGCGACATTATTCACGGGAATTGTTTCAAATATGGTATTTGAAGTTCAAAATGGATACTACACCCTAAGACAGAAAATTGTCTGTGCTGGTCCACGTCTTCATATAGCCCCCATATAACAGTACCTCCCTATATTCCGTATTTTGCCGATTTTAGGTACAATACCCACCGAAATTGTTTGAGATGTGGTATTTGAAGTTCGTAATGGATGCTACAGCCTGTGACAGAAAATTGTCTATGCTGGTCCAGGTCTTCGCACAACACCACTTTAACGGCACCTCCTTATATACGATATTTCGATGATTTTAGCTACATTATTCACCGTTTATTTCAAGTTTCGAATTTGAATATGGTAATGGCTTATGACAAACAATGCCTATGTATGTCCATTTTATTTTTTTAAAATTTCCAAATTCGTTGCAAATGGTGGAGGGTATTAAAAGTTTGTCCCGGCCGAACTTACTGCTTTTTAACTTGTTCATATATTTATTTTATATAATCATTTTGATATAGGTCTCAAATGTTGCCGCAGATCGGTTCCTTCGTCGCGAAAATTAATTAGGTGTTGTTCTTGTTCAGCAATTCACATTTTAGAGAACGTATTTCGTTCACATTCATCGGTAAATAAATCAATATTATTGCATCCATTTTATATCCAGGGGAAGCATTTATCCCGAACTCATGTAAAGTGTGTACAGGTGTATTATTCGTATAAGATCCCGTAGTTATATTACACTGAATTTGAATTGCGTTTACTAAAAATTTTTAAAATATTTACTGGGAGTTGTGAGCAATGTTTTCTGCCTGGTGGTAAGATACCGAAATATTCAGCTAATAGAATGGTGTTGATTAAAATCGATTAAATCGTGGGGGGAAAATATTTGAAGCTGTAGTGTGTTGCTATTAGCTACAATTTCGATGGATTTTGTTTTGTTTTACTTTTCGTATGATATTTTTTTAGGGTTAGGTCAAATCTTTCGACAATTGAAGCATTCATTAACTATATGTAGAATACTTATTTGTTGCATTTATATCTGCCAATTTTTTAAAGTCTTTTTTAAAAGACTCTAAGACTAAGTTTTTATTTTTTTTATTTTGGATATCGAGATTGTAATGCTGATCAATTCAAAAAATTAGAGATTAAGTAGTGACCGAATTTATCGACGCTCCTTGCATAATTTATACTAATTGTTACCCGTCAGTTTATTCTATTGTCTTCTCTTAACTCTTCAAGTATTGACATTATCTCATTGTCCTGATTTCTATTTTTGAATTTTAAACTTTAAACTAATTCATTTGGATAGTTCCAATTTGTATAATTTGGTTTCCTTAGGTAAACATCATTATTTTTCATACTTTGTTCTTTCGATTCATGATTTTTCTGGTGTACACACGAATTCTCTAGATTTTTTTATATATTTCTAATTCAAATTCATACAAGCCAATAGGATTCTTGTGAAATAAAAGTCTATGTAGACCGCTTGATAATGCTCATAGTCTGCAATTTTATTTTGTCACCTAAAAAGTACACTTTACAATCAATCGCCAATCTGGGGACCGTAAATATTAGCGTAAGTATTATTTTTAAATAAAGACCTTCCAATACTGTTAATCTTCTCCTTTCTCCTCCTCCTTGTTTTCAGAATAGAACGTTTCATCATCGTCATTACAGTCATCTTTATGTTCTCTTTTAACAAAAAAATCTTTTCTAGTTTTCAATGGCGTTTATGGAATTCTTGGTTTTATTTAAATATAAATGTGATAATTTAGCCACATAATTTAATGGGTTTAAATGTATACTGTAGTCGTCTTCCGATTTCATCATCTCCTTCTTTAGCTGATTGAAATTTTCTCTTCAGAATACTCCTTAAATTAGAAGATCCTTTAAAAGATTCTCAACCATTCTTTTTCTTCTAGTCATTATAAGGATTTTTAAAACAGAACAGAGGTAATCATAAACTGATCGGCTTATGGTGAACGGACCAGTTTGGAGGATAGAAACGGCAGGGTTACTTATTTGGTTACAAGGTTATAAAAGTCTTATTAATTAGAGAACAAACTTGAAAAATAGTATGTACACAAAGAAGAATGAAATTTGAAGTTTGCAAAAATTTTTTCGACAAAAATAAGTATTCAACAAAGAATGCAAACGTATGTGATTTAAACAATATTGAAATTACTAAGTTATCTAATAAAAAATTTAACTATTCAGAGTGTCAATCACTTCGTGTCAATTGTACTTCATATCGAGACTTTATGAATTTGCTTGTATCCAATGAATTTGTGGACATGTCTGCTACTTGCGACACTGTTGATATATGTTGAAGTTTTATGAGTCCTCTTGCTATGTAATTTCGTATTATGTGATACTTCACATCAATATGTTTTGATCTTTTGCTGTCAGAATTTTGTGCTATACCGATACATTATTCAATTCTTTAGTTCCTTTAATGCAGCGAACAATTCTTTTTAATGCATACCAATTTATCTCTGTCTGTTCGGATGCTTAAAATTAAATATATTAGACTTCTCAGTATTTAACGATATAGTTTGTCCGTTAACTCTTGGGTTTCTATTGGAAAAATCAACGCCTTTTCCATTAGAGTTTTTGTAGGATTAATTTTTTGAGAATTTTTCAATAACATTTTTAATGCTATTTTTCATATTGAGATTCATTGTACCTTTGATTCTATCACATTCAATCTACGTTTCCAAGTAATATTTTAGGGGTCCTCAATCGGACATATTGAATGATGGACGTAGATCCGATTTTACCTCCTATATTGATTTCAAATAATTTGTAAAGATTTTTTAAACCAAGCTGGAGCAAGAAATCGTTAAATTTTGCGTTCCAGCATCTTAGGCTTTTTTAAGTTTATAAAGCGACTTCGTACCTTGTATACTTGGTTTCTATGAGCATTTAATCCGTCAGGAACTTTTATGTAAATATCTTCTTTTAAATCCCGGTAAAGAAATGCAGCTTTTAAATCAAGCTGGTGTAAATGAATACGTCTCATAACGCTCACCGCTAATATTATCCGAATTGTGCTAAGTTTCGCCACCGGTGAATAGGTCTTTTCATAGTCAATTCCGGTTCTTTGGAGAAAGTCTTTCGCTACTAGTCGGTCACAAACAAGGCTTTCTTCAATAGATTCAAGCTCTTCCATCACAGCTCTCATCCAATTATCTTTAAAGGAATTCCTCTTGATTTCGTCATATGTTATAGGCTCCTCTATACAATGGGAAATTGCAGAATTGGCATTTCCTGTTATACAACCTATTAATTTTGCCCTTAATCTTTATTTTCGTTAATAGTAGTTTCTTTATCGGCAGAATCGATATTGTTATCATTTTCTGCAGAAACCGATTCATCAACTCAATTATTATCATCATTACGGAAATGTTCTGCAGGAGCGATATTTTCCACACATTTGGGCCCCGGGGGTTACTTATTTTTTATAAAAGTCTTTTTAATTAGAGAACGAGGAAAACGTTCCCTCGCTTAAGAATGGTTCGTGTTTTAGGTTTGATAACCTTTATAGGAATGTGAGACTCTTTCACTTTTTTTCATATATTTATTTTATATCATCATTTTGATATAGGTGTCAAATGTTGCCGCAGATCGGTTCCTTCGCCGCGAAAATTAATTAGGTGTTGTTCTTGTTAAGCAATTCACATTTTTAGAGAACGTATTTCGTTCACATTCACCGGTAAATAAATCAATATTATTGCATCCTTTTTATATCCAGGGGAAACATTTATTCCGAACTCATGTAAAGTGTGTACAGGTGTATTATTCGTATAAGATCCCGTAGTTATATTACACTGAATTTGAATTGCGTTTACTAAAAATTTTTAAAATATTTACTGGGAGTTGTGAGCAATGTTTTCTGCCTGGTGGTAAGATACCGAAATATTCAGCTAATAGAATGGTGTTGATTAAAATCGATTAAATCGCCCTTAATCTTTATTTTCGTTAATAGTAGTTTCTTTATCGGCAGAAGCGATATTGTTATCATTTTCTGCAGAAACCGATTCATCAACTCAATTATTTTCATCATTACCGAAATGTTCAGCAGGATCGAGATTTTCCACATATTTGGGCCCTTGGGGTTACTTATTTTTTATAAAAGTCTTTTTAATTAGAGAACAAGGAAAACGTTCCCTCGCTTAAGAATGGTGTTCATTTACTATAGTAAATTTTTTAAGAACTTTATTCAATATAATACTGTGTGGCAATGACAGTGGCGATATAATACACTTTTTATTTCCAATATGTTTTATTTCTTTGTTTAGACGGTTTATTTCACTTATTAAATTTCTTATCTCTGATGATAATTTTCTTTTTAATATTTGTTAAGATTGTAAGATTTTCTTTTGTACGTAAGCTTTGTTGACTGCGTCGATGTCTTCTGATGGCGGCGCTAAGTTTTTAATCTTTTTTATTTTGGATATCGAGATTGTATTTTGCGTTCCAGCATCTTAGGCTTTGTTAAAGTTCATAAAGCGACTTTCGCAACTTGCATACAGGAACTTTTATGTAAATATCCTCTTTTAAATCCCGTAAAGGAATGCAGCTTTTAAATCAAGCTGGTGCAAATGAATACGTCTCATAACGCTCACCGCTAATATTATCCGAATTGTGTTAACTTTCGCCACCGGTGAATAGGCCTTTTCATAGTCAATTCCGGTTCTTTGGAGAAAGTCTTTCGCTACTAGTCGGTCACAAACAAGGCTTTCTTCAATAAATTCAAGCTCCTCCTTCACAGCTTTCATCCAATTATCTTTAAAGGAATTCCTCTTGATTGCGTCATATGTTTTAGGCTCCTCTATAAAATGGGAAATTGCAGAATTGGCATTTCCTTTTATACAACCTATTAATTTCGCCCTTAATCTTTATTTTCGTTAATAGTAGTTTCTTTATCGGCAGAATCGATGTTGTTATCATTTTCTGCAGAAACCGATTCATCATCTCAATTACTATCATCATTACCGAAATGTTCAGCAGGAGCGAGATTTTCATTTGGGAACCGGGGGTTACTTATTTTTTTATAAAAGTCTTTTTAATTAGAGAACAAACTGTAAAAATGGTATGTACACGAAAGAGAATACAAATTGAGGTAAATTAAAAATATTTTCTCCTAGATCAATTCAAGAAAGTGAAAGGGGAATGTAAGATTTAAGGGGATTGTGTAAGATTGTGTTTCTAACTTAGGTGTGAAATAGAGCAATCCGACAAACAGTTTTGTGTTGGGTGAGAATGGCATGGGCAGAGATATTTTTGTTTGACTTGTGTGTCTTTACACCTACAGTTTGTCAACCCTTTAGATGTATATTGTGGTTAACAAAAAAATTACGAGTGATTCTTTTTCACACCTGTTTCAGTAGGAAGAAATTTTAAAGACATTTTTTTAGACGTGTGACTGGAATTGGATTTGCGAAACAAAGCCATGTGTGAAACGAAGCCAATTGGTCATTTTGAGCTAATATTCTTGTATAAGAATTTTTACATGTGCGAGCGTACCTAGGGACAAAATATTCAAGTGTTTTTCACTTTTAAATGTGTTTCATATCAACGACCTTAGTTGTGATAAGATATTTTCCAGATATTTCATACTTAGAAAAGGCAAATCAAATTTATTGGGTCTTATCTGAAC
This sequence comes from Musca domestica, assembly GCF_030504385.1. NCBI lineage: Eukaryota > Metazoa > Arthropoda > Insecta > Diptera > Muscidae > Musca > Musca domestica. The sequence goes on along the minus strand of NW_026712446.1, from coordinate 35,363 downwards.
CCAGTTCATATTAGTAAATCATGTTTCAAATTTATTATTATATATAAAATATAAATTAGTGTATTTAAACTCCTGGTTTCTTTCGGATTGATTAGGAATCAGGTTACAAATAATAGAAGAAAAATACTAGTTTGTGATAGCTGTTTCTACCGCACACCTAGAGAAGATCTGATGATTATTCATAAAAAGAGTTGTAGTCGTGTCGTCACACATATGTCTAAGTCTGAGGAAAGTATTTTGGAATTTAAAAACTGTAGAAAACAAATGGATTTTGAATCTGTTTAAGAGACTATAGTATCAAGTGGGAAAAGAGTAAGAAAAGATATTACATGTGCATTAAATGTTCATTTGATTAGATGTACATCATAACTATACTGATGAGGATGCAGTTCAGAAATTTATAGAAAAATTAGATGTTTCCTGTAGAAATATTTAAAAAAATATTTATCTCTTAATAAACCAATGAAACCGCTATCACTTCCGAGCAAAGTTTATTTGATCCAGAATGTGTAAATGTGTATATATATATATATATATATATATATATTATATATAGATATATATATATATATATATATATATATATATATATATATATATATATATATATATATATATATATATATATATATATATATATATACATATATATATATATATATATATATATATATATATAGCGTGTACGATACGATGTAGTAAATTTTTTAAGAACTTTATTCAATATAATACTGTGTGGCAATGACAGTGGCGATATAATACACTTTTTATTTCCAATATGTTTTATTTCTTTGTTTAGACGGTTTATTTCACTTAGTAAATTTCTTATCTCTGATGATAATTTTCTTTTTATACCCTCCACCATGGGTAGGAGGGTCTATTAACTTTGTCATTCCGTTTGTAACACCTCTAAATATTCGTCGTAGACCCCATAAAGTATATATATTCATAATCAGCATAAATTCTAAGACGATTTAGCGATGTCCGTCTGTCTGTCTGTCTGTCCGTCTGTCTGTCTGTCTGTTGAAATCACGATAGAGCCCACATTATTTGACGTAGACCTTTGAAATTTGGCACAAGTGTGTGTATTGTCCCTAGGATGATATATCGGTCCACGTTCTGGTATAGTCCCCATATAACGGTACCTCCCGATATTCGGTATTTTGATGATTTATGCCACATTTTTTCACCGATTTATCTGAAAATTGGTATTTGTAGGTCATGACGGGTCCCTGAGCGTGTGGCAAAACATTGCATGTATAGGTCCACGTTTTGGTATAGCCCCCATATAACGGTACCTACCGATATTCGGTATTTTGATGATTTATGCCACATTTTTTCACGGATTTGTCTGAAATTTGGAATTTGTAGGTCATGACGGGTCCCTAAGCGTGTGGCAAAACATTGCATGTATAGGTCCACGTTTTGGTATAGCCCCCATATAACGGTACCTACCTATATTCGGTATTTTGATCATTTATGCCACATTTTTTCACGGATTTGTCTGAAAATTGGTATTTGTAGGTCACAACGGGTCCCTGAGCGTGTAGCAAAACATTGCATGTATAGGTCCAGGGTGGAGGGTATTAAAAGTTTGGCCCGGCCGAACTTAATGTTTTTTACTTGTTAATATTTGTTAAGGTTGTAAGATTTTCTTTTGTACGTAAGCTTTGTTGATCATTAAGCTCGTCTCAAAAGAGAAAACAAACAGATCATTAAGCTCGTCTCAAAAGAGAAAACAAACACATAAATCATAAAACATATGATCTTCGCCTTAACAAGGCAAAACTCAAAAAAAAAATTTAGCTGAGCCTGGCTGTGGGATTTGAACCGCGGACCTCGGTGTGCAGCCAACTAGAAGTTGCCGTCTCTAAGTTCAGAGCCATTAACCCGTCTTCCCAAAACAGCACAAAAACAAGTGTATGCATTGGAAGCAATGTAGTTGTTGTGGACAAAAAATCGAACACTACAAAAACAAAAAACTTTGCTGTGAAAAAGATCTGCCAATAGAACTTGAGTCGAACCTGGAGAGTTTCTAGAGTATAATTCGCATATGCTAATTTGCAATAAGTTCGAAATATATACTACTTTCCAGAGAACGGCCCTTGTAAGCCATCATCCACACCAAATATGCCTGATGAGCCGCTTAACCAACGGCGAAACGCGTCGCATAGTGGTGAGTGTGTGATAGTGTCTATCTGGCTTTCCTTTTCACTGCAAATTTCAGATCATTAAGCTCGTCTCAAAAGAGAAAACAAACACATAATCATAAAACATATGATCTTCGCCTTAACAAGGCAAAACACAAAAAAAAAAAAAAAAAAAAAAATCAGCCGAGCCTGGCTGTGGGATTTGAACCGCGTACCTCGGTGTGCAGCCAACTAGAAGTTGCCGTCTCTACGTTCAGAGCCATTAACCCGTCTTCCTAAAGCAGCACAAAAACAAGTGTATGCATTGGAAGCAATGTAGTTGTTGTGGACAAAAAATCGATCACTACAAAAACAAAAAAACTTTGCTGTGAAAAAGATCTGCCAATAGAACTTGAGTCGAATTTGGAAAGTTTCTAGAGTATAATTCGCATATGCTAATTTGCAATAAGTTCGAAATATATACTACTTTCCAGAGAACGGCCCTTGTAAGCCATCATCCACACCAAATATGCCTGATGAGCCGCTTAACCAACGGCGAAACGCGTCGCATAGTGGTGAGTGTGTGATAGTGTCTATCTGGCTTTCCTTTTCACTGCAAATTTCAGATCATTAAGCTCGTCTCAAAAGAGAAAACAAACACATAAATCATAAAACATATGATCTTCGCCTCAACAAGGCCAAATTCAAAAAAAAAAAAAAAATCAGCCGAGCCTGGCTGTGGGATTTGAACCGCGAACTTCGGTGTGCAGCCAACTAGAAGTTGCCGTCTCTACGTTCAGAGCCATTAACCCGTCTTCCTAAAGCAGCACAAAAACAAGTGTATGCATTGGAAGCAATGTAGTTGTTGTGGACAAAAAATCCATCACTACAAAAACAAAAAAACTTTGCTGTGAAAAAGATCTGCCAATAGAACTTGAGTCGAACCTGGAGAGTTTCTAGTGTATAATTCGCATATGCTAATTTGCAATAAGTTCGAAATATATACTACTTTCCAGAGAACGGCCCTTGTAGGCCATCATCCACACCAAATATGCCTGATGAGCCGCTTAACCAACGGCGAAACGCGTCGCATAGTGGTGAGTGTGTGATAGTGTCTATCTGGCTTTCCTTTTCACTGCAAATTTCAGATCATTAAGCTCGTCTCAAAAGAGAAAACAAACACATAAATCATAAAACATATGATCTTCGCGTGGACAAAAAATCTATCACTACAAAAACAAAAAAAACTTTGCTGTGAAAAAGATCTGCCAATAGAACTGGAGTCGAACCTGGAGAGTTTCTAGAGTATAATTCGCATATGCTAATTTGCAATAAGTTCGAAATATATACTACTTTCCAGAGAACGGCCCTTGTAAGCCATCATCCACACCAAATATGCCTGATGAGCCGCTTAACCAACGGCGAAACGCGTCGCATAGTGGTGAGTGTGTGATAGTGTCTATCTGGCTTTCCTTTTCACTGCAAATTTCAGATCATTAAGCTCGTCTCAAAAGAGAAAACAAACACATAAATCATAAAACATATGATCTTCGCCTTAACAAGGCAAAACTCAAAAAAAAACAAAAAAAAATCAGCCGAGCCTGGCTGTGGGATTTGAACCGCGGACCTCGGTGTGCAGCCAACTAGAAGTTGCCGTCTCTACGTTCAGAGCCATTAACCCGTCTTCCTAAAGCAGCACAAAAACAAGTGTATGCATTGGTAGCAATGTAGTTGTTGTGGACAAAAAATCCATCACTACAAAAACAAAAAAACTTTGCTGTGAAAAAGATCTGCCAATAGAACTTGAGTCGAACCTGGAGAGTTTCTAGAGTATAATTCGCATATGCTAATTTGCAATAAGTTCGAAATATATACTACTTTCCAGAGAACGGCCCTTGTAAGCCATCATCCACACCAAATATGCCTGATGAGCCGCTTAACCAACGGCGAAACGCGTCGCATAGTGGTGAGTGTGTAATAGTGTCTATCTGGCTTTCCTTTTCACTGCAAATTTCAGATCATTAAGCTCGTCTCAAAAGAGAAAACAAACACATAAATCATAAAACATATGATCTTCGCCTTAACAAGGCAAAACTCAAAAAAAAAAAATCAGTTGAGCCTGGCTGTGGGATTTGAACCGCGGACCTGGGTGTGCAGCCAACTAGAAGTTGCCGTCTCTACGTTCAGAGCCATTAACCCGTCTTCCTAAAGCAGCACAAAAACGAGTGTATGCATTGGAAGCAATGTAGTTGTTGTGGACAAAAAATCCATCACTACAAAACAAAAAAACTTTGCTGTGAAAAAGATCTGCCAATAGAACTTGAGTCGAACCTGGAGAGGTTCTAGAGTATAATGCGCATATGCTAATTTGCAATAAGTTCGAAATATATACTACTTTCCAGAGAACGGCCCTTGTAAGCCATCATCCACACCAAATATGCCTGATGAGCCGCTTAACCAACGGCGAAACGCGTCGCATAGTGGTGAGTGTGTGATAGTGTCTATCTGGCTTTCCTTTTCACTGCAAATTTCAGATCATTAAGCTCGTCTCAAAAGAGAAAACAAACACATAAATCATAAAACATATGATCTTCGCCTTAACAAGGCAAAACTCAAAAAAAAAAAAAAAATCAGCCGAGCCTGGCTGTGGGATTTGAACCGCGGACCTGGGTGTGCAGCCAACTAGAAGTTGCCGTCTCTACGTTCAGAGCCATTAACCCGTCCTCCTAAAGCAGCACAAAAACAAGTTAATGCATTGGAAGCAATGTTGTTGTTGTGGACAAAAAATCCATCACTACAAAAACAAAAAAACTTTGCTGTGAAAAAGATCTGCCAATAGAACTTGAGTCGAACCTGGAGAGTTTCTAGAGTATAATTCGCATATGCTAATTTGCAATAAGTTCGAAATATATACTACTTTCCAGAGAACGGCCCTTGTAAGCCATCATCCACACCAAATATGCCTGATGAGCCGCTTAACCAACGGCGAAACGCGTCGCATAGTGGTGAGTGTGTGATAGTGTCTATCTGGCTTTCCTTTTCACTGCAAATTTCAGATCATTAAGCTCGTCTCAAAAGAGAAAACAAACACATAAATCATAAAACATATGATCTTCGCCTTAACAAGGCAAAACTCAAAAAAAAAAAATTCAGCCGAGCCTGGCTGTGGGATTTGAACCGCGGACCTCGGTGTGCAGCCAACTAGAAGTTGCCGTCTCTACGTTCAGAGCCATTAACCCGTCTTCCTAAAGCAGCACAAAAGCAAGTGTATGCATTGGAAGCAATGTAGTTGTTGTGGAAAAAAATCCATCACTACAAAAACAAAAAAACTTTGCTGTGAAAAAGATCTGCCAATAGAACTTGAGTCGAACCTGGAGAGTTTCTAGAGTATAATTCGCATATGCTAATTTGCAATAAGTTCGAAATATATACTACTTTCCAGAGAACGGCCCTTGTAAGCCATCATCCACACCAAATATGCCTGATGAGCCGCTTAACCAACGGCGAAACGCGTCGCATAGTGGTGAGTGTGTGATAGTGTCTATCTGGCTTTCCTTTTCACTGCAAATTTCAGATCATTAAGCTCGTCTCAAAAGAGAAAACAAACGCATAAATCATAAAACATATGATCTTCGCCTTAACAAGGCAAAACTCAAAAAAAAAAAAAAAAAATCAGCCGAGCCTGGCTGTGGGATTTGAACCGCGGACCTGGGTGTGCAGCCAACTAGAAGTTGCCGTCTCTACGTTCAGAGCCATTAACCCGTCCTCCTAAAGCAGCACAAAAACAAGTTAATGCATTGGAAGCAATGTTGTTGTTGTGGACAAAAAATCCATCACTACAAAAACAAAAAAACTTTGCTGTGAAAAAGATCTGCCAATAGAACTTGAGTCGAACCTGGAGAGTTTCTAGAGTATAATTCGCATATGCTAATTTGCAATAAGTTCGAAATATATACTACTTTCCAGAGAACGGCCCTTGTATGCCATCATCCACACCAAATATGCCTGATGAGCCGCTTAACCAACGGCGAAACGCGTCGCATAGTGGTGAGTGTGTGATAGTGTCTATCTGGCTTTCCTTTTCACTGCAAATTTCAGATCATTAAGCTCGTCTCAAAAGAGAAAACAAACACATAAATCATAAAACATATGATATTCGCCTTAACAAGGCAAAACTCAAAAAAAAAAAAAAAATTCAGCCGAGCAATGTAGTTGTTGTGGACAAAAAATCGATCACTACAAAAACAAAAAAACTTTGCTGTGAAAAAGATCTGCCAATAGAACTTGAGTCGAACCTGGAGAGTTTCTAGAGTATAATTCGCATATGCTAATTTGCAATAAGTTCGAAATATATACTACTTTCCAGAGAACGGCCCTTGTAAGCCATCATCCACACCAAATATGCCTGATGAACCGCTTAACCAACGGCGAAACGCGTCGCATAGTGGTGAGTGTGTGATAGTGTCTATCTGGCTTTCCTTTTCACTGCAAATTTCAGATCATTAAGCTCGTCTCAAAAGAGAAAACAAACACATAAATCATAAAACATATGATCTTCGCCTTAACAAGGCAAAACTCAAAAAAAAAAAAAAATCAGCCGAGCCTGGCTGTGGGATTTGAACCGCGGACCTCGGTGTGCAGCCAACTAGAAGTTGCCGTCTCTACGTTCAGAGCCATTAACCCGTCTTCCTAAAGCAGCACAAAACAAGTGTATGCATTGGAAGCAATGTAGTTGTTGTGGACAAAAAATCGATCACTACAAAAACAAAAAAAAAACTTTGCTGTGAAAAAGATCTGCCAATAGAACTTGAGTCGAACCTGGAGAGTTTCTAGAGTATAATTCGCATATGCTAATTTGCAATAAGTTCGAAATATATACTACTTTCCAGAGAACGGCCCTTGTAAGCCATCATCCACACCAAATATGCCTGATGAGCCGCTTAACCAACGGCGAAACGCGTCGCATAGTGGTGAGTGTGTGATAGTGTCTATCTGGCTTTCCTTTTCACTGCAAATTTCAGATCATTAAGCTCGTCTCAAAAGAGAAAACAAACACATAAATCATAAAACATATGATCTTCGCCTTAACAAGGCAAAACTCAAAAAAAAAAAAAAAAATTCAGCCGAGCCTGGCTGTGGGATTTGAACCGCGGACCTCGGTGTGCAGCCAACTAGAAGTTGCCGTCTCTACGTTCAGAGCCATTAACCCGTCTTCCTAAAGCAGCACAAAAACAAGTGTATACATTGGTAGCAATGTAGTTGTTGTGGACAAAAAATCCATCACTACAAAAACAAAAAAACTTTGCTGTGAAAAAGATCTGCCAATAGAACTTGAGTCGAACCTGGAGAGTTTCTAGAGTATAATTCGCATATGCTAATTTGCAATAAGTTCGAAATATATACTACTTTCCAGAGAACGGCCCTTGTAAGCCATCATCCACACCAAATATGCCTGATGAGCCGCTTAACCAACGGCGAAACGCGTCGCATAGTGGTGAGTGTGTGATAGTGTCTATCTGGCTTTCCTTTTCACTGCAAATTTCAGATCATTAAGCTCGTCTCAAAAGAGAAAACAAACACATAAATCATAAAACATATGATCTTCGCCTTAACAAGGCAAAACTAAAAAAAAAAAAAAAATCAGCTGAGCCTGGCTGTGGGATTTGAACCGCGGACCTGGGTGTGCAGCCAACTAGAAGTTGCCGTCTCTACGTTCAGAGCCATTAACCCGTCTTCCTAAAGCAGCACAAAAACAAGTGTATGCATTGGAAGCAATGTAGTTGTTGTGGACAAAAAATCCATCACTACAAAAACAAAAAAAACTTTGCTGTGAAAAAGATCTGCCAATAGAACTTGAGTCGAACTGGAGAGTTTCTAGTGTATAATTCGCATATGCTAATTTGCAATAAGTTCGAAATATATATTCTTTCCAGAGAACGGCCCTTGTAAGCCATCATCCACACCAAATATGCCTGATGAGCCGCTTAACCAACGGCGAAACGCGTCGCATAGTGGTGAGTGTGTGATAGTGTCTATCTGGCTTTCCTTTTCACTGCAAATTTCAGATCATTAAGCTCGTCTCAAAAGAGAAAACAAACACATAAATCATAAAACATATGATCTTAGCCTTAACAAGGCAAAACTCAAAAAAAAAAAAAAAAATCAGCTGAGCCTGGCTGTGGGATTTGAACCGCGGACCTGGGTGTGCAGCCAACTAGAAGTTGCCGTCTCTACGTTCAGAGCCATTAACCCGTCTTCCTAAAGCAGCACAAAAACGAGTGTATGCATTGGAAGCAATGTAGTTGTTGTGGACAAAAAATCCATCACTACAAAAACAAAAAAACTTTGCTGTGAAAAAGATCTGCCAATAGAACTTGAGTCGAACCTGGAGAGTTTCTAGAGTATAATTCGCATATGCTAATTTGCAATAAGTTCGAAATATATACTACTTTCCAGAGAACGGCCCTTGTAAGCCATCATCCACACCAAATATGCCTGATGAGCCGCTTAACCAACGGCGAAACGCGTCGCATAGTGGTGAGTGTGTGATAGTGTCTATCTGGCTTTCCTTTTCACTGCAAATTTCAGATCATTAAGCTCGTCTCAAAAGAGAAAACAAACACATAAATCATAAAACATATGATCTTCGCCTTAACAAGGCAAAACTCAAAAAAAAAAAAAAAAAAAATCAGCCGAGCCTGGCTGTGGGATTTGAACCGCGGACCTGGGTGTGCAGCCAACTAGAAGTTGCCGTCTCTACGTTCAGAGCCATTAACCCGTCCTCCTAAAGCAGCACAAAAACAAGTGTATGCATTGGAAGCAATGTAGTTGTTGTGGACAAAAAATCCATCACTACAAAAACAAAAAAACTTTGCTGTGAAAAAGATCTGCCAATAGAACTTGAGTCGAACCTGGAGAGTTTCTAGAGTATAATTCGCATATGCTAATTTGCAATAAGTTCGAAATATATACTACTTTCCAGAGAACGGCCCTTGTAAGCCATCATCCACACCAAATATGCCTGATGAGCCGCTTAACCAACGGCGAAACGCGTCGCATAGTGGTGAGTGTGTGATAGTGTCTATCTGGCTTTCCTTTTCACTGCAAATTTCAGATCATTAAGCTCGTCTCAAAAGAGAAAACAAACACATAAATCATAAAACATATGATCTTCGCCTTAACAAGGCAAAACTCAAAAAAAAAAAAAAATTCAGCCGAGCCTGGCTGTGGGATTTGAACCGCGGACCTCGGTGTGCAGCCAACTAGAAGTTGCCGTCTCTACGTTCAGAGCCATTAACCCGTCTTCCTAAAGCAGCACAAAAACAAGTGTATGCATTGGAAGCAATGTAGTTGTTGTGGACAAAAAATCCATCACTACAAAAACAAAAAAACTTTGCTGTGAAAAAGATCTGCCAATAGAACTTGAGTCGAACCTGGAGAGTTTCTAGAGTATAATTCGCATATGCTAATTTGCAATAAGTTCGAAATATATACTACTTTCCAGAGAACGGCCCTTGTAAGCCATCATCCACACCAAATATGCCTGATGAGCCGCTTAACCAACGGCGAAACGCGTCGCATAGTGGTGAGTGTGTGATAGTGTCTATCTGGCTTTCCTTTTCACTGCAAATTTCAGATCATTAAGCTCGTCTCAAAAGAGAAAACAAACACATAAATCATAAAACATATGATCTTCGCCTTAACAAGGCAAAACTCAAAAAAAAAAAAAAAAATCAGCTGAGCCTGGCTGTGGGATTTGAACCGCGGACCTGGGTGTGCAGCCAACTAGAAGTTGCCGTCTCTACGTTCAGAGCCATTAACCCGTCTTCCTAAAGCAGCACAAAAACAAGTGTATGCATTGGAAGCAATGTAGTTGTTGTGGACAAAAAATCCATCACTACAAAAACAAAAAAAACTTTGCTGTGAAAAAGATCTGCCAATAGAACTTGAGTCGAACCTGGAGAGTTTCTAGAGTATAATTCGCATATGCTAATTTGCAATAAGTTCGAAATATATACTACTTTCCAGAGAACGGCCCTTGTAAGCCATCATCCACACCAAATATGCCTGATGAGCCGCTTAACCAACGGCGAAACGCGTCGCATAGTGGTGAGTGTGTGATAGTGTCTATCTGGCTTTCCTTTTCACTGCAAATTTCAGATCATTAAGCTCGTCTCAAAAGAGAAAACAAACACATAAATCATAAAACATATGATCTTAGCCTTAACAAGGCAAAACTCAAAAAAAAAAAAAAAAAATCAGCTGAGCCTGGCCTGATGGGATTTGAACCGCGGACCTGGGTGTGCAGCCAACTAGAAGTTGCCGTCTCTACGTTCAGAGCCATTAACCCGTCTTCCTAAAGCAGCACAAAAACGAGTGTATGCATTGGAAGCAATGTAGTTGTTGTGGACAAAAAATCCATCACTACAAAAACAAAAAAACTTTGCTGTGAAAAAGATCTGCCAATAGAACTTGAGTCGAACCTGGAGAGTTTCTAGAGTATAATTCGCATATGCTAATTTGCAATAAGTTCGAAATATATACTACTTTCCAGAGAACGGCCCTTGTAAGCCATCATCCACACCAAATATGCCTGATGAGCCGCTTAACCAACGGCGAAACGCGTCGCATAGTGGTGAGTGTGTGATAGTGTCTATCTGGCTTTCCTTTTCACTGCAAATTTCAGATCATTAAGCTCGTCTCAAAAGAGAAAACAAACACATAAATCATAAAACATATGATCTTCGCCTTAACAAGGCAAAACTCAAAAAAAAAAAAAAAAAAAAATCAGCCGAGCCTGGCTGTGGGATTTGAACCGCGGACCTGGGTGTGCAGCCAACTAGAAGTTGCCGTCTCTACGTTCAGAGCCATTAACCCGTCCTCCTAAAGCAGCACAAAAACAAGTGTATGCATTGGAAGCAATGTAGTTGTTGTGGACAAAAAATCCATCACTACAAAAACAAAACAACTTTGCTGTGAAAAAGATCTGCCAATAGAACTTGAGTCGAACCTGGAGAGTTTCTAGAGTATAATTCGCATATGCTAATTTGCAATAAGTTCGAAATATATACTACTTTCCAGAGAACGGCCCTTGTAAGCCATCATCCACACCAAATATGCCTGATGAGCCGCTTAACCAACGGCGAAACGCGTCGCATAGTGGTGAGTGTGTGATAGTGTCTATCTGGCTTTCCTTTTCACTGCAAATTTCAGATCATTAAGCTCGTCTCAAAAGAGAAAACAAACACATAAATCATAAAACATATGATCTTCGCCTTAACAAGGCAAAACTCAAAAAAAAAAAAAAAAAAAAAAAAATTCAGCCGAGCCTGGCTGTGGGATTTGAACCGCGGACCTGGGTGTGCAGCCAACTAGAAGTTGCCGTCTCTACGTTCAGAGCCATTAACCCGTCTTCCTAAAGCAGCACAAAAACAAGTGTATGCATTGGAAGCAATGTAGTTGTTGTGGACAAAAAATCCATCACTACAAAAACAAAAAAAACTTTGCTGTGAAAAAGATCTGCCAATAGAACTTGAGTCGAACCTGGAGAGTTTCTAGAGTATAATTCGCATATGCTAATTTGCAATAAGTTCGAAATATATACTACTTTCCAGAGAACGGCCCTTGTAAGCCATCATCCACACCAAATATGCCTGATGAGCCGCTTAACCAACGGCGAAACGCGTCGCATAGTGGTGAGTGTGTGATAGTGTCTATCTGGCTTTCCTTTTCACTGCAAATTTCAGATCATTAAGCTCGTCTCAAAAGAGAAAACAAACACATAAATCATAAAACATATGATCTTAGCCTTAACAAGGCAAAACTCAAAAAAAAAAAAAATCAGCTGAGCCTGGCTGTGGGATTTGAACCGCGGACCTGGGTGTGCAGCCAACTAGAAGTTGCCGTCTCTACGTTCAGAGCCATTAACCCGTCTTCCTAAAGCAGCACAAAAACAAGTGTATGCATTGGAAGCAATGTAGTTGTTGTGGACAAAAAATCCATCACTACAAAAACAAAAAAACTTTGCTGTGAAAAAGATCTGCCAATAGAACTTGAGTCGAACCTGGAGAGTTTCTAGAGTATAATTCGCATATGCTAATTTGCAATAAGTTCGAAATATATACTACTTTCCAGAGAACGGCCCTTGTAAGCCATCATCCACACCAAATATGCCTGATGAGCCGCTTAACCAACGGCGAAACGCGTCGCATAGTGGTGAGTGTGTGATAGTGTCTATCTGGCTTTCCTTTTCACTGCAAATTTCAGATCATTAAGCTCGTCTCAAAAGAGAAAACAAACACATAAATCATAAAAAATATGATCTTCGCCTTAACAAGGCAAAACTCAAAAAAAAAAAATCAGCTGAGCCTGGCTGTGGATTTGAACCGCGGACCTGGGTGTGCAGCCAACTAGAAGTTGCCGTCTCTACGTTCAGAGCCATTAACCCGTCCTCCTAAAGCAGCACAAAACGAGTTAATGCATTGGAAGCAATGTTGTTGTTGTGGACACAAAATCCATCACTACAAAACAAAAAACTTTGCTGTGAAAAAGATCTGCCAAATCTTAACAAGGCAAAACTCAAAAAAAAAAAAAATCAGCCGAGCCTGGCTGTGGGATTTGAACCGCGGACCTGGGTGTGCAGCCAACTAGAAGTTGCCGTCTCTACGTTCAGAGCCATTAACCCGTCCTTCCTAAAGCAGCACAAAAACAAGTGTATGCATTGGAAGCAATGTGTTGTTGTGGACAAAAAATCCATCACTACAAAAACAAAAAAACTTTGCTGTGAAAAAGATCTGCCAATAGAACTTGAGTCGAACCTGGAGAGTTTCTAGAGTATAATTCGCATATGCTAATTTGCAATAAGTTCGAAATATATACTACTTTCCAGAGAACGGCCCTTGTAAGCCATCATCCACACCAAATATGCCTGATGAGCCGCTTAACCAACGGCGAAACGCGTCGCATAGTGGTGAGTGTGTGATAGTGTCTATCTGGCTTTCCTTTTCACTGCAAATTTCAGATCATTAAGCTCGTCTCAAAAGAGAAAACAAACACATAAATCATAAAACATATGATCTTCGCCTTAACAAGGCAAAACTCAAAAAAAAAAAAAAAAAAAAATCAGCCGAGCCTGGCTGTGGGATTTGAACCGCGGACCTGGGTGTGCAGCCAACTAGAAGTTGCCGTCTCTACGTTCAGAGCCATTAACCCGTCTTCCTAAAGCAGCACAAAAACAAGTGTATGCATTGGAAGCAATGTAGTTGTTGTGGACAAAAAATCCATCACTACAAAAACAAAAAAAACTTTGCTGTGAAAAAGATCTGCCAATAGAACTTGAGTCGAACCTGGAGAGTTTCTAGAGTATAATTCGCATATGCTAATTTGCAATAAGTTCGAAATATATACTACTTTCCAGAGAACGGCCCTTGTAAGCCATCATCCACACCAAATATGCCTGATGAGCCGCTTAACCAACGGCGAAACGCGTCGCATAGTGGTGAGTGTGTGATAGTGTCTATCTGGCTTTCCTTTTCACTGCAAATTTCAGATCATTAAGCTCGTCTCAAAAGAGAAAACAAACACATAAATCATAAAACATATGATCTTAGCCTTAACAAGGCAAAACTCAAAAAAAAAAAAAAAAATCAGCTGAGCCTGGCTGTGGGATTTGAACCGCGGACCTGGGTGTGCAGCCAACTAGAAGTTGCCGTCTCTACGTTCAGAGCCATTAACCCGTCTTCCTAAAGCAGCACAAAAACGAGTGTATGCATTGGAAGCAATGTAGTTGTTGTGGACAAAAAATCCATCACTACAAAAACAAAAAAACTTTGCTGTGAAAAAGATCTGCCAATAGAACTTGAGTCGAACCTGGAGAGTTTCTAGAGTATAATTCGCATATGCTAATTTGCAATAAGTTCGAAATATATACTACTTTCCAGAGAACGGCCCTTGTAAGCCATCATCCACACCAAATATGCCTGATGAGCCGCTTAACCAACGGCGAAACGCGTCGCATAGTGGTGAGTGTGTGATAGTGTCTATCTGGCTTTCCTTTTCACTGCAAATTTCAGATCATTAAGCTCGTCTCAAAAGAGAAAACAAACACATAAATCATAAAACATATGATCTTCGCCTTAACAAGGCAAAACTCAAAAAAAAAAAAAAAAAAAAAAAATCAGCCGAGCCTGGCTGTGGGATTTGAACCGCGGACCTCGGTGTGCAGCCAACTAGAAGTTGCCGTCTCTACGTTCAGAGCCATTAACCCGTCTTCCTAAAGCAGCACAAAAACAAGTGTAATGCATTGGAAGCAATGTAGTTGTTGTGGACAAAAAATCCATCACTACAAAAACAAAAAAACTTTGCTGTGAAAAAGATCTGCCAATAGAACTTGAGTCGAACCTGGAGAGTTTCTAGAGTATAATTCGCATATGCTAATTTGCAATAAGTTCGAAATATATACTACTTTCCAGAGAACGGCCCTTGTAAGCCATCATCCACACCAAATATGCCTGATGAGCCGCTTAACCAACGGCGAAACGCGTCGCATAGTGGTGAGTGTGTGATAGTGTCTATCTGGCTTTCCTTTTCACTGCAAATTTCAGATCATTAAGCTCGTCTCAAAAGAGAAAACAAACACATAAATCATAAAACATATGATCTTCGCCTTAACAAGGCAAAACTCAAAAAAAAAAAAAAAAAAAATTCAGCTGAGCCTGGCTGTGGGATTTGAACCGCGGACCTCGGTGTGCAGCCAACTAGAAGTTGCCGTCTCTACGTTCAGAGCCATTAACCCGTCTTCCTAAAGCAGCACAAAAACAAGTGTATGCATTGGAAGCAATGTAGTTGTTGTGGACAAAAAATCCATCACTACAAAAACAAAAAACTTTGCTGTGAAAAAGATCTGCCAATAGAACTTGAGTCGAACCTGGAGAGTTTCTAGAGTATAATTCGCATATGCTAATTTGCAATAAGTTCGAAATATATACTACTTTCCAGAGAACGGCCCTTGTAAGCCATCATCCACACCAAATATGCCTGATGAGCCGCTTAACCAACGGCGAAACGCGTCGCATAGTGGTGAGTGTGTGATAGTGTCTATCTGGCTTTCCTTTTCACTGCAAATTTCAGATCATTAAGCTCGTCTCAAAAGAGAAAACAAACACATAAATCATAAAACATATGATCTTCGCCTTAACAAGGCAAAACTCAAAAAAAAAAAAAAAAAAAAAAAAATCAGCCGAGCCTGGCTGTGGGATTTGAACCGCGGACCTCGGTGTGCAGCCAACTAGAAGTTGCCGTCTCTACGTTCAGAGCCATTAACCCGTCTTCCTAAAGCAGCACAAAACAAGTGTAATGCATTGGAAGCAATGTAGTTGTTGTGGACAAAAAATCCATCACTACAAAAACAAAAAAACTTTGCTGTGAAAAAGATCTGCCAATAGAACTTGAGTCGAACCTGGAGAGTTTCTAGAGTATAATTCGCATATGCTAATTTGCAATAAGTTCGAAATATATACTACTTTCCAGAGAACGGCCCTTGTAAGCCATCATCCACACCAAATATGCCTGATGAGCCGCTTAACCAACGGCGAAACGCGTCGCATAGTGGTGAGTGTGTGATAGTGTCTATCTGGCTTTCCTTTTCACTGCAAATTTCAGATCATTAAGCTCGTCTCAAAAGAGAAAACAAACACATAAATCATAAAACATATGATCTTCGCCTTAACAAGGCAAAACTCAAAAAAAAAAAAAAAAATCAGCCGAGCCTGGCTGTGGGATTTGAACCGCGGACCTCGGTGTGCAGCCAACTAGAAGTTGCCGTCTCTACGTTCAGAGCCATTAACCCGTCTTCCTAAAGCAGCACAAAAACAAGTGTATGCATTGGAAGCAATGTAGTTGTTGTGGACAAAAAATCCATCACTACAAAAACAAAAAAACTTTGCTGTGAAAAAGATCTGCCAATAGAACTTGAGTCGAACCTGGAGAGTTTCTAGAGTATAATTCGCATATGCTAATTTGCAATAAGTTCGAAATATATACTACTTTCCAGAGAACGGCCCTTGTAAGCCATCATCCACACCAAATATGCCTGATGAGCCGCTTAACCAACGGCGAAACGCGTCGCATAGTGGTGAGTGTGTGATAGTGTCTATCTGGCTTTCCTTTTCACTGCAAATTTCAGATCATTAAGCTCGTCTCAAAAGAGAAAACAAACACATAAATCATAAAACATATGATCTTCGCCTTAACAAGGCAAAACTCAAAAAAAAAAAAAAAAAAATTCAGCCGAGCCTGGCTGTGGGATTTGAACCGCGGACCTCGGTGTGCAGCCAACTAGAAGTTGCCGTCTCTACGTTCAGAGCCATTAACCCGTCTTCCTAAAGCAGCACAAAAACAAGTGTATGCATTGGAAGCAATGTAGTTGTTGTGGACAAAAAATCCATCACTACAAAAACAAAAAAACTTTGCTGTGAAAAAGATCTGCCAATAGAACTTGAGTCGAACCTGGAGAGTTTCTAGAGTATAATTCGCATATGCTAATTTGCAATAAGTTCGAAATATATACTACTTTCCAGAGAACGGCCCTTGTAAGCCATCATCCACACCAAATATGCCTGATGAGCCGCTTAACCAACGGCGAAACGCGTCGCATAGTGGTGAGTGTGTGATAGTGTCTATCTGGCTTTCCTTTTCACTGCAAATTTCAGATCATTAAGCTCGTCTCAAAAGAGAAAACAAACACATAAATCATAAAACATATGATCTTCGCCTTAACAAGGCAAAACTCAAAAAAAAAAAAAAAAAATCAGCTGAGCCTGGCTGTGGGATTTGAACCGCGGACCTGGGTGTGCAGCCAACTAGAAGTTGCCGTCTCTACGTTCAGAGCCATTAACCCGTCTTCCTAAAGCAGCACAAAAACGAGTGTATGCATTGGAAGCAATGTAGTTGTTGTGGACAAAAAATCCATCACTACAAAAACAAAAAAACTTTGCTGTGAAAAAGATCTGCCAATAGAACTTGAGTCGAACCTGGAGAGTTTCTAGAGTATAATTCGCATATGCTAATTTGCAATAAGTTCGAAATATATACTACTTTCCAGAGAACGGCCCTTGTAAGCCATCATCCACACCAAATATGCCTGATGAGCCGCTTAACCAACGGCGAAACGCGTCGCATAGTGGTGAGTGTGTGATAGTGTCTATCTGGCTTTCCTTTTCACTGCAAATTTCAGATCATTAAGCTCGTCTCAAAAGAGAAAACAAACACATAAATCATAAAACATATGATCTTCGCCTTAACAAGGCAAAACTCAAAAAAAAAAAAAAAAAAAAATCAGCCGAGCCTGGCTGTGGGATTTGAACCGCGGACCTGGGTGTGCAGCCAACTAGAAGTTGCCGTCTCTACGTTCAGAGCCATTAACCCGTCTTCCTAAAGCAGCACAAAAACAAGTGTATGCATTGGAAGCAATGTAGTTGTTGTGGACAAAAAATCCATCACTACAAAAACAAAAAAACTTTGCTGTGAAAAAGATCTGCCAATAGAACTTGAGTCGAACCTGGAGAGTTTCTAGAGTATAATTCGCATATGCTAATTTGCAATAAGTTCGAAATATATACTACTTTCCAGAGAACGGCCCTTGTAAGCCATCATCCACACCAAATATGCCTGATGAGCCGCTTAACCAACGGCGAAACGCGTCGCATAGTGGTGAGTGTGTGATAGTGTCTATCTGGCTTTCCTTTTCACTGCAAATTTCAGATCATTAAGCTCGTCTCAAAAGAGAAAACAAACACATAAATCATAAAACATATGATCTTCGCCTTAACAAGGCAAAACTCAAAAAAAAAAAAAAAAAAAAATCAGCCGAGCCTGGCTGTGGGATTTGAACCGCGGACCTGGTGTGCAGCCAACTAGAAGTTGCCGTCTCTACGTTCAGAGCCATTAACCCGTCTTCCTAAAGCAGCACAAAAACAAGTGTATGCATTGGAAGCAATGTAGTTGTTGTGGACAAAAAATCCATCACTACAAAAACAAAAAAACTTTGCTGTGAAAAAGATCTGCCAATAGAACTTGAGTCGAACCTGGAGAGTTTCTAGAGTATAATTCGCATATGCTAATTTGCAATAAGTTCGAAATATATACTACTTTCCAGAGAACGGCCCTTGTAAGCCATCATCCACACCAAATATGCCTGATGAGCCGCTTAACCAACGGCGAAACGCGTCGCATAGTGGTGAGTGTGTGATAGTGTCTATCTGGCTTTCCTTTTCACTGCAAATTTCAGATCATTAAGCTCGTCTCAAAAGAGAAAACAAACACATAAATCATAAAACATATGATCTTCGCCTTAACAAGGCAAAACTCAAAAAAAAAAAAAAAAAAAAAAATTCAGCCGAGCCTGGCTGTGGGATTTGAACCGCGGACCTGGGTGTGCAGCCAACTAGAAGTTGCCGTCTCTACGTTCAGAGCCATTAACCCGTCTTCCTAAAGCAGCACAAAAACAAGTGTATGCATTGGAAGCAATGTAGTTGTTGTGGACAAAAAATCCATCACTACAAAAACAAAAAAAACTTTGCTGTGAAAAAGATCTGCCAATAGAACTTGAGTCGAACCTGGAGAGTTTCTAGAGTATAATTCGCATATGCTAATTTGCAATAAGTTCGAAATATATACTACTTTCCAGAGAACGGCCCTTGTAAGCCATCATCCACACCAAATATGCCTGATGAGCCGCTTAACCAACGGCGAAACGCGTCGCATAGTGGTGAGTGTGTGATAGTGTCTATCTGGCTTTCCTTTTCACTGCAAATTTCAGATCATTAAGCTCGTCTCAAAAGAGAAAACAAACACATAAATCATAAAACATATGATCTTCGCCTTAACAAGGCAAAACTCAAAAAAAAAAAAATCAGCTGAGCCTGGCTGTGGGATTTGAACCGCGGACCTGGGTGTGCAGCCAACTAGAAGTTGCCGTCTCTACGTTCAGAGCCATTAACCCGTCTTCCTAAAGCAGCACAAAAACAAGTGTATGCATTGGAAGCAATGTAGTTGTTGTGGACAAAAAATCCATCACTACAAAAACAAAAAAACTTTGCTGTGAAAAAGATCTGCCAATAGAACTTGAGTCGAACCTGGAGAGTTTCTAGAGTATAATTCGCATATGCTAATTTGCAATAAGTTCGAAATATATACTACTTTCCAGAGAACGGCCCTTGTAAGCCATCATCCACACCAAATATGCCTGATGAGCCGCTTAACCAACGGCGAAACGCGTCGCATAGTGGTGAGTGTGTGATAGTGTCTATCTGGCTTTCCTTTTCACTGCAAATTTCAGATCATTAAGCTCGTCTCAAAAGAGAAAACAAACACATAAATCATAAACATATGATCTTCGCCTTAACAAGGCAAAACTCAAAAAAAAAAAATCAGCTGAGCCTGGCTGTGGGATTTGAACCGCGGACCTGGGTGTGCAGCCAACTAGAAGTTGCCGTCTCTACGTTCAGAGCCATTAACCCGTCCTCCTAAAGCAGCACAAAAACGAGTTAATGCATTGGAAGCAATGTTGTTGTTGTGGACAAAAAATCCATCACTACAAAAACAAAAAAACTTTGCTGTGAAAAAGATCTGCCAAATCTTAACAAGGCAAAACTCAAAAAAAAAAAAAAAAAAATCAGCCGAGCCTGGCTGTGGGATTTGAACCGCGGACCTGGGTGTGCAGCCAACTAGAAGTTGCCGTCTCTACGTTCAGAGCCATTAACCCGTCCTCCTAAAGCAGCACAAAAACAAGTTAATGCATTGGAAGCAATGTTGTTGTTGTGGACAAAAAATCCATCACTACAAAAACAAAAAAACTTTGCTGTGAAAAAGATCTGCCAATAGAACTTGAGTCGAACCTGGAGAGTTTCTAGAGTATAATTCGCATATGCTAATTTGCAATAAGTTCGAAATATATACTACTTTCCAGAGAACGGCCCTTGTAAGCCATCATCCACACCAAATATGCCTGATGAGCCGCTTAACCAACGGCGAAACGCGTCGCATAGTGGTGAGTGTGTGATAGTGTCTATCTGGCTTTCCTTTTCACTGCAAATTTCAGATCATTAAGCTCGTCTCAAAAGAGGAAAACAAACACATAAATCATAAAACATATGATCTTCGCCTTAACAAGGCAAAACTCAAAAAAAAAAAAAAAAAAAAAAAATCAGCCGAGCCTGGCTGTGGGATTTGAACCGCGGACCTCGGGTGTGCAGCCAACTAGAAGTTGCCGTCTCTACGTTCAGAGCCATTAACCCGTCTTCCTAAAGCAGCACAAAAACAAGTGTATGCATTGGAAGCAATGTAGTTGTTGTGGACAAAAAATCCATCACTACAAAAACAAAAAAACTTTGCTGTGAAAAAGATCTGCCAATAGAACTTGAGTCGAACCTGGAGAGTTTCTAGTGTATAATTCGCATATGCTAATTTGCAATAAGTTCGAAATATATACTACTTTCCAGAGAACGGCCCTTGTAAGCCATCATCCACACCAAATATGCCTGATGAGCCGCTTAACCAACGGCGAAACGCGTCGCATAGTGGTGAGTGTGTGATAGTGTCTATCTGGCTTTCCTTTTCACTGCAAATTTCAGATCATTAAGCTCGTCTCAAAAGAGAAAACAAACACATAAATCATAAAACATATGATCTTAGCCTTAACAAGGCAAAACTCAAAAAAAAAAAAAATCAGCTGAGCCTGGCTGTGGGATTTGAACCGCGGACCTGGTGTGCAGCCAACTAGAAGTTGCCGTCTCTACGTTCAGAGCCATTAACCCGTCTTCCTAAAGCAGCACAAAAACGAGTGTATGCATTGGAAGCAATGTAGTTGTTGTGGACAAAAAATCCATCACTACAAAAACAAAAAAACTTTGCTGTGAAAAAGATCTGCCAATAGAACTTGAGTCGAACCTGGAGAGTTTCTAGAGTATAATTCGCATATGCTAATTTGCAATAAGTTCGAAATATATACTACTTTCCAGAGAACGGCCCTTGTAAGCCATCATCCACACCAAATATGCCTGATGAGCCGCTTAACCAACGGCGAAACGCGTCGCATAGTGGTGAGTGTGTGATAGTGTCTATCTGGCTTTCCTTTTCACTGCAAATTTCAGATCATTAAGCTCGTCTCAAAAGAGAAAACAAACACATAAATCATAAAACATATGATCTTCGCCTTAACAAGGCAAAACTCAAAAAAAAAAAAAAAAAAAAAAAAAATCAGCCGAGCCTGGCTGTGGGATTTGAACCGCGGACCTCGGTGTGCAGCCAACTAGAAGTTGCCGTCTCTACGTTCAGAGCCATTAACCCGTCTTCCTAAAGCAGCACAAAAACAAGTGTATGCATTGGAAGCAATGTAGTTGTTGTGGACAAAAAATCCATCACTACAAAAACAAAAAAACTTTGCTGTGAAAAAGATCTGCCAATAGAACTTGAGTCGAACCTGGAGAGTTTCTAGAGTATAATTCGCATATGCTAATTTGCAATAAGTTCGAAATATATACTACTTTCCAGAGAACGGCCCTTGTAAGCCATCATCCACACCAAATATGCCTGATGAGCCGCTTAACCAACGGCGAAACGCGTCGCATAGTGGTGAGTGTGTGATAGTGTCTATCTGGCTTTCCTTTTCACTGCAAATTTCAGATCATTAAGCTCGTCTCAAAAGAGAAAACAAACACATAAATCATAAAACATATGATCTTCGCCTTAACAAGGCAAAACTCAAAAAAAAAAAAAAATCAGCTGAGCCTGGCTGTGGGATTTGAACCGCGGACCTCGGGTGTGCAGCCAACTAGAAGTTGCCGTCTCTACGTTCAGAGCCATTAACCCGTCTTCCTAAAGCAGCACAAAAACGAGTGTATGCATTGGAAGCAATGTAGTTGTTGTGGACAAAAAATCCATCACTACAAAAACAAAAAAACTTTGCTGTGAAAAAGATCTGCCAATAGAACTTGAGTCGAACCTGGAGAGTTTCTAGAGTATAATTCGCATATGCTAATTTGCAATAAGTTCGAAATATATACTACTTTCCAGAGAACGGCCCTTGTAAGCCATCATCCACACCAAATATGCCTGATGAGCCGCTTAACCAACGGCGAAACGCGTCGCATAGTGGTGAGTGTGTGATAGTGTCTATCTGGCTTTCCTTTTCACTGCAAATTTCAGATCATTAAGCTCGTCTCAAAAGAGAAAACAAACACATAAATCATAAAACATATGATCTTCGCCTTAACAAGGCAAAACTCAAAAAAAAAAAAAAAAAAAAAAAATCAGCCGAGCCTGGCTGTGGGATTTGAACCGCGGACCTCGGTGTGCAGCCAACTAGAAGTTGCCGTCTCTACGTTCAGAGCCATTAACCCGTCTTCCTAAAGCAGCACAAAAACAAGTGTATGCATTGGAAGCAATGTAGTTGTTGTGGACAAAAAATCCATCACTACAAAACAAAAAAAACTTTGCTGTGAAAAAGATCTGCCAATAGAACTTGAGTCGAACCTGGAGAGTTTCTAGAGTATAATTCGCATATGCTAATTTGCAATAAGTTCGAAATATATACTACTTTCCAGAGAACGGCCCTTGTAAGCCATCATCCACACCAAATATGCCTGATGAGCCGCTTAACCAACGGCGAAACGCGTCGCATAGTGGTGAGTGTGTGATAGTGTCTATCTGGCTTTCCTTTTCACTGCAAATTTCAGATCATTAAGCTCGTCTCAAAAGAGAAAACAAACACATAAATCATAAAACATATGATCTTCGCCTTAACAAGGCAAAACTCAAAAAAAAAAAAAAAAAAATCAGCCGAGCCTGGCTGTGGGATTTGAACCGCGGACCTCGGTGTGCAGCCAACTAGAAGTTGCCGTCTCTACGTTCAGAGCCATTAACCCGTCTTCCTAAAGCAGCACAAAAACAAGTGTATGCATTGGAAGCAATGTAGTTGTTGTGGACAAAAAATCGATCACTACAAAAACAAAAAAAACTTTGCTGTGAAAAAGATCTGCCAATAGAACTTGAGTCGAACCTGGAGAGTTTCTAGAGTATAATTCGCATATGCTAATTTGCAATAAGTTCGAAATATATACTACTTTCCAGAGAACGGCCCTTGTAAGCCATCATCCACACCAAATATGCCTGATGAGCCGCTTAACCAACGGCGAAACGCGTCGCATAGTGGTGAGTGTGTGATAGTGTCTATCTGGCTTTCCTTTTCACTGCAAATTTCAGATCATTAAGCTCGTCTCAAAAGAGAAAACAAACACATAAATCATAAAACATATGATCTTCGCCTTAACAAGGCAAAACTCAAAAAAAAAAAAAAAAATTCAGCCGAGCCTGGCTGTGGGATTTGAACCGCGGACCTCGGTGTGCAGCCAACTAGAAGTTGCCGTCTCTACGTTCAGAGCCATTAACCCGTCTTCCTAAAGCAGCACAAAAACAAGTGTATGCATTGGAAGCAATGTAGTTGTTGTGGACAAAAAATCCATCACTACAAAAACAAAAAAACTTTGCTGTGAAAAAGATCTGCCAATAGAACTTGAGTCGAACCTGGAGAGTTTCTAGAGTATAATTCGCATATGCTAATTTGCAATAAGTTCGAAATATATACTACTTTCCAGAGAACGGCCCTTGTAAGCCATCATCCACACCAAATATGCCTGATGAGCCGCTTAACCAACGGCGAAACGCGTCGCATAGTGGTGAGTGTGTGATAGTGTCTATCTGGCTTTCCTTTTCACTGCAAATTTCAGATCATTAAGCTCGTCTCAAAAGAGAAAACAAACACATAAATCATAAAACATATGATCTTCGCCTTAACAAGGCAAAACTCAAAAAAAAAAAAAAAAAAATTCAGCTGAGCCTGGCTGTGGGATTTGAACCGCGGACCTCGGTGTGCAGCCAACTAGAAGTTGCCGTCTCTACGTTCAGAGCCATTAACCCGTCTTCCTAAAGCAGCACAAAAACGAGTGTATGCATTGGAAGCAATGTAGTTGTTGTGGACAAAAAATCCATCACTACAAAAACAAAAAAACTTTGCTGTGAAAAAGATCTGCCAATAGAACTTGAGTCGAACCTGGAGAGTTTCTAGAGTATAATTCGCATATGCTAATTTGCAATAAGTTCGAAATATATACTACTTTCCAGAGAACGGCCCTTGTAAGCCATCATCCACACCAAATATGCCTGATGAGCCGCTTAACCAACGGCGAAACGCGTCGCATAGTGGTGAGTGTGTGATAGTGTCTATCTGGCTTTCCCTTTTCACTGCAAATTTCAGATCATTAAGCTCGTCTCAAAAGAGAAAACAAACACATAAATCATAAAACATATGATCTTCGCCTTAACAAGGCAAAACTCAAAAAAAAAAAAAAAAAAAAAAAAATCAGCCGAGCCTGGCTGTGGGATTTGAACCGCGGACCTGGGTGTGCAGCCAACTAGAAGTTGCCGTCTCTACGTTCAGAGCCATTAACCCGTCTTCCTAAAGCAGCACAAAAACAAGTGTATGCATTGGAAGCAATGTAGTTGTTGTGGACAAAAAATCCATCACTACAAAAACAAAAAAAACTTTGCTGTGAAAAAGATCTGCCAATAGAACTTGAGTCGAACCTGGAGAGTTTCTAGAGTATAATTCGCATATGCTAATTTGCAATAAGTTCGAAATATATACTACTTTCCAGAGAACGGCCCTTGTAAGCCATCATCCACACCAAATATGCCTGATGAGCCGCTTAACCAACGGCGAAACGCGTCGCATAGTGGTGAGTGTGTGATAGTGTCTATCTGGCTTTCCTTTTCACTGCAAATTTCAGATCATTAAGCTCGTCTCAAAAGAGAAAACAAACACATAAATCATAAAACATATGATCTTCGCCTTAACAAGGCAAAACTCAAAAAAAAAAAAAAAAAAATCAGCCGAGCCTGGCTGTGGGATTTGAACCGCGGACCTCGGTGTGCAGCCAACTAGAAGTTGCCGTCTCTACGTTCAGAGCCATTAACCCGTCTTCCTAAAGCAGCACAAAAACAAGTGTATGCATTGGAAGCAATGTAGTTGTTGTGGACAAAAAATCCATCACTACAAAAACAAAAAACTTTGCTGTGAAAAAGATCTGCCAATAGAACTTGAGTCGAACCTGGAGAGTTTCTAGAGTATAATTCGCATATGCTAATTTGCAATAAGTTCGAAATATATACTACTTTCCAGAGAACGGCCCTTGTAAGCCATCATCCACACCAAATATGCCTGATGAGCCGCTTAACCAACGGCGAAACGCGTCGCATAGTGGTGAGTGTGTGATAGTGTCTATCTGGCTTTCCTTTTCACTGCAAATTTCAGATCATTAAGCTCGTCTCAAAAGAGAAAACAAACACATAAATCATAAAACATATGATCTTCGCCTTAACAAGGCAAAACTCAAAAAAAAAAAAAAAAAATTCAGCCGAGCCTGGCTGTGGGATTTGAACCGCGGACCTCGGTGTGCAGCCAACTAGAAGTTGCCGTCTCTACGTTCAGAGCCATTAACCCGTCTTCCTAAAGCAGCACAAAAACAAGTGTATGCATTGGAAGCAATGTAGTTGTTGTGGACAAAAAATCCATCACTACAAAAACAAAAAAACTTTGCTGTGAAAAAGATCTGCCAATAGAACTTGAGTCGAACCTGGAGAGTTTCTAGAGTATAATTCGCATATGCTAATTTGCAATAAGTTCGAAATATATACTACTTTCCAGAGAACGGCCCTTGTAAGCCATCATCCACACCAAATATGCCTGATGAGCCGCTTAACCAACGGCGAAACGCGTCGCATAGTGGTGAGTGTGTGATAGTGTCTATCTGGCTTTCCTTTTCACTGCAAATTTCAGATCATTAAGCTCGTCTCAAAAGAGAAAACAAACACATAAATCATAAAACATATGATCTTCGCCTTAACAAGGCAAAACTCAAAAAAAAAAAAAAATCAGCTGAGCCTGGCTGTGGGATTTGAACCGCGGACCTCGGTGTGCAGCCAACTAGAAGTTGCCGTCTCTACGTTCAGAGCCATTAACCCGTCTTCCTAAAGCAGCACAAAAACAAGTGTATGCATTGGAAGCAATGTAGTTGTTGTGGACAAAAAATCCATCACTACAAAAACAAAAAAAACTTTGCTGTGAAAAGATCTGCCAATAGAACTTGAGTCGAACCTGGAGAGTTTCTAGAGTATAATTCGCATATGCTAATTTGCAATAAGTTCGAAATATATACTACTTTCCAGAGAACGGCCCTTGTAAGCCATCATCCACACCAAATATGCCTGATGAGCCGCTTAACCAACGGCGAAACGCGTCGCATAGTGGTGAGTGTGTGATAGTGTCTATCTGGCTTTCCCTTTCACTGCAAATTTCAGATCATTAAGCTCGTCTCAAAAGAGAAAACAAACACATAAATCATAAAACATATGATCTTCGCCTTAACAAGGCAAAACTCAAAAAAAAAAAAAAAAAAATCAGCCGAGCCTGGCTGTGGGATTTGAACCGCGGACCTGGGTGTGCAGCCAACTAGAAGTTGCCGTCTCTACGTTCAGAGCCATTAACCCGTCCTCCTAAAGCAGCACAAAACAAGTTAATGCATTGGAAGCAATGTAGTTGTTGTGGACAAAAAATCCGATCACTACAAAAACAAAAAAAACTTTGCTGTGAAAAAGATCTGCCAATAGAACTTGAGTCGAACCTGGAGAGTTTCTAGAGTATAATTCGCATATGCTAATTTGCAATAAGTTCGAAATATATACTACTTTCCAGAGAACGGCGCTTGTAAGCCATCATCCACACCAAATATGCCTGATGAGCCGCTTAACCAACGGCGAAACGCGTCGCATAGTGGTGAGTGTGTGATAGTGTCTATCTGGCTTTCCTTTTCACTGCAAATTTCAGATCATTAAGCTCGTCTCAAAAGAGAAAACAAACACATAAATCATAAAACATATGATCTTCGCCTTAACAAGGCAAAACTCAAAAAAAAAAAAAAAAATCAGCCGAGCCTGGCTGTGGGATTTGAACCGCGGACCTCGGTGTGCAGCCAACTAGAAGTTGCCGTCTCTACGTTCAGAAGCCATTAACCCGTCTTCCTAAAGCAGCACAAAAACAAGTGTATGCATTGGAAGCAATGTAGTTGTTGTGGACAAAAAATCGATCACTACAAAAACAAAAAAAAACTTTGCTGTGAAAAAGATCTGCCAATAGAACTTGAGTCGAACCTGGAGAGTTTCTAGAGTATAATTCGCATATGCTAATTTGCAATAAGTTCGAAATATATACTACTTTCCAGAGAACGGCCCTTGTAAGCCATCATCCACACCAAATATGCCTGATGAGCCGCTTAACCAACGGCGAAACGCGTCGCATAGTGGTGAGTGTGTGATAGTGTCTATCTGGCTTTCCTTTTCACTGCAAATTTCAGATCATTAAGCTCGTCTCAAAAGAGAAAACAAACACATAAATCATAAAACATATGATCTTCGCCTTAACAAGGCAAAACTCAAAAAAAAAAAAAATTCAGCCGAGCCTGGCTGTGGGATTTGAACCGCGGACCTCGGTGTGCAGCCAACTAGAAGTTGCCGTCTCTACGTTCAGAGCCATTAACCCGTCTTCCTAAAGCAGCACAAAAACAAGTGTATGCATTGGTAAGCAATGTAGTTGTTGTGGACAAAAAATCCATCACTACAAAAACAAAAAACTTTGCTGTGAAAAAGATCTGCCAATAGAACTTGAGTCGAACCTGGAGAGTTTCTAGAGTATAATTCGCATATGCTAATTTGCAATAAGTTCGAAATATATACTACTTTCCAGAGAACGGCCCTTGTAAGCCATCATCCACACCAAATATGCCTGATGAGCCGCTTAACCAACGGCGAAACGCGTCGCATAGTGGTGAGTGTGTGATAGTGTCTATCTGGCTTTCCTTTTCACTGCAAATTTCAGATCATTAAGCTCGTCTCAAAAGAGAAAACAAACACATAAATCATAAAACATATGATCTTCGCCTTAACAAGGCAAAACTCAAAAAAAAAAAAAAAATCACCTGAGCCTGGCTGTGGGATTTGAACCGCGGACCTGGGTGTGCAGCCAACTAGAAGTTGCCGTCTCTACGTTCAGAGCCATTAACCCGTCTTCCTAAAGCAGCACAAAAACGAGTGTATGCATTGGAAGCAATGTAGTTGTTGTGGACAAAAAATCCATCACTACAAAAACAAAAAAACTTTGCTGTGAAAAAGATCTGCCAATAGAACTTGAGTCGAACCTGGAGAGTTTCTAGAGTATAATTCGCATATGCTAATTTGCAATAAGTTCGAAATATATACTACTTTCCAGAGAACGGCCCTTGTAAGCCATCATCCACACCAAATATGCCTGATGAGCCGCTTAACCAACGGCGAAACGCGTCGCATAGTGGTGAGTGTGTGATAGTGTCTATCTGGCTTCCTTTCACTGCAAATTTCAGATCATTAAGCTCGTCTCAAAAGAGAAAACAAACACATAAATCATAAAACATATGATCTTCGCCTTAACAACGGCAAAACTCAAAAAAAAAAAAAAAAAATCAGCCGAGCCTGGCTGTGGGATTTGAACCGCGGACCTGGGTGTGCAGCCAACTAGAAGTTGCCGTCTCTACGTTCAGAGCCATTAACCCGTCCTCCTAAAGCAGCACAAAAACAAGTGTATGCATTGGAAGCAATGTAGTTGTTGTGGACAAAAAATCCATCACTACAAAACAAAAAACTTTGCTGTGAAAAAGATCTGCCAATAGAACTTGAGTCGAACCTGGAGAGTTTCTAGAGTATAATTCGCATATGCTAATTTGCAATAAGTTCGAAATATATACTACTTTCCAGAGAACGGCCCTTGTAAGCCATCATCCACACCAAATATGCCTGATGAGCCGCTTAACCAACGGCGAAACGCGTCGCATAGTGGTGAGTGTGTGATAGTGTCTATCTGGCTTTCCTTTTCACTGCAAATTTCAGATCATTAAGCTCGTCTCAAAGAGAAAACAAACACATAAATCATAAAACATATGATCTTCGCCTAACAAGGCAAAACTCAAAAAAAAAAAAAATCAGCCGAGCCTGGCTGTGGGATTTGAACCGCGGACCTCGGTGTGCAGCCAACTAGAAGTTGCCGTCTCTACGTTCAGAGCCATTAACCCGTCTTCCTAAAGCAGCACAAAAACAAGTGTATGCATTGGAAGCAATGTAGTTGTTGTGGACAAAAAATCCGATCACTACAAAACAAAAAAAAACTTTGCTGTGAAAAAGATCTGCCAATAGAACTTGAGTCGAACCTGGAGAGTTTCTAGAGTATAATTCGCATATGCTAATTTGCAATAAGTTCGAATATATACTACTTTCCAGAGAACGGCCCTTGTAAGCCATCATCCACACCAAATATGCCTGATGAGCCGCTTAACCAACGGCGAAACGCGTCGCATAGTGGTGAGTGTGTGATAGTGTCTATCTGGCTTTCCTTTTCACTGCAAATTTCAGATCATTAAGCTCGTCTCAAAAGAGAAAACAAACACATAAATCATAAAACATATGATCTTCGCCTTAACAAGGCAAAACTCAAAAAAAAAAAAATTCAGCCGAGCCTGGCTTGTGGGATTTGAACCGCGGACCTCGGTGTGCAGCCAACTAGAAGTTGCCGTCTCTACGTTCAGAGCCATTAACCCGTCTTCCTAAAGCAGCACAAAAACAAGTGTATGCATTGGTAAGCAATGTAGTTGTTGTGGACAAAAAATCCATCACTACAAAAACAAAAAAACTTTGCTGTGAAAAAGATCTGCCAATAGAACTTGAGTCGAACCTGGAGAGTTTCTAGAGTATAATTCGCATATGCTAATTTGCAATAAGTTCGAAATATATACTACTTTCCAGAGAACGGCCTTGTAAGCCATCATCCACACCAAATATGCCTGATGAGCCGCTTAACCAACGGCGAAACGCGTCGCATTGTGGTGAGTGTGTGATAGTGTCTATCTGGCTTTCCTTTTCACTGCAAATTTCAGATCATTAAGCTCGTCTCAAAAGAGAAAACAAACACATAAATCATAAAACATATGATCTTCGCCTTAACAAGGCAAAACTCAAAAAAAAAAAAAAAATCAGCCGAGCCTGGCTGTGGGATTTGAACCGCGGACCTGGGTGTGCAGCCAACTAGAAGTTGCCGTCTCTACGTTCAGAGCCATTAACCCGTCTTCCTAAAGCAGCACAAAAACAAGTGTATGCATTGGAAGCAATGAAGTTGTTGTGGACAAAAAATCCATCACTACAAAAATAAAAAAAACTTTGCTGTGAAAAAGATCTGCCAATAGAACTTGAGTCGAACTGGAGAGTTCTAGTGTATAATTCGCATATGCTAATTTGCAATAAGTTCGAATATATATTCTTCCAGAGAACGGCCCTTGTAAGCCATCATCCACACCAAATATGCTGATGAGCGCTTAACCAACGGCGAAACGCGTCGCATAGTGGTGAGTGTGTGATAGTGTCTATCTGGCTTTCCTTTTCACTGCAAATTTCAGATCATTAAGCTCGTCTCAAAGAGAAAACAAACACATAAAAGTCTGGCAACTCTGCTCGCATGCAAGTGTTTTTTTTCTGTGTGTCGTCAAGCAAATAAAAATTAATTAAATTTCCGCAGTTATGTGTCTTTAGAAATTATAAATTGTGATTTTTTAAATATATACATTTCAAGAGTTTGCAAAAGTTGAAGTTTTTGTGAACATAGTGTTTTATACTATTTTACCAAAATTAATTTTGGCGCGTTGAATCATTTTTTTTGTGTTTTAATATTCTTTTCTATGTTTTTATTTACAACGTAGTGTTATTTCTTTTGTCTTTGACGTTTGTGCCTGATTCCCTTTTGCTGTCCTGTACGTATTAAATATTAAATTAGCTTTCCTGAGCATACTTTTAGGCTGTTACTGTAAATTTGTTATTACACTATTTCCCTAATACACTGTTTCCTTAGTATTTCGAATTAACATGGATTGCTCGAATAAAATTGCAAAGTTACTAGTTTAAAGACCGTTACTAACATGTTGACTATGCGATAAGCATGAACATTTAAAATGTGCAGGTCTTAATGGCCGCCATTTGATGTTCTTACTGATCGCGAAAAATATGGTTTACGTTGGGCATGTATTGATTGTAGGCCCTTAGAAATTAACTTTTATACCCACTTCAAAGAGTCCAAAACTGAATTAGCAGCTTTGAAGAAGGTTTTCGACGAAGCATTTTTAAAGCTTCAGCATTTTGAAAAAAGTTTAATAATTTTTCAATTCATGGATGGATCTCCGAAAGTTTTTGTACCTGGTGATGATTTGATCCGTTTAAATTCACCAGCTGTGGCTCAGCCACACAACGCTGCCAAATCTTTTGGCTCGGACATCCCACCCTCTATTGATGATAAAACTATTGAAATTGTTACAGGAAATGCTCCGGTCGAAATGCAATCTTCTAAAACCGTACCTATAGCTTCTCAATTCTTAGCGCCTGCAATTGTTGTTAACTCGTCCAGTACAATAGCTAATACTATTCCTGCAATTTTACTGATAACACTAATAAGCAAACGTTATCGTCTCCACGTTCGGCAGAACCGTTAAGGGGAAGCTTCTGTTACTGCAGAATCTAATAGCCTTTCGTTCTCACCAAGCCTCGAGCGGTTATAGAAACAAAATCTGTTCCTGCAGATAAATTTAAAAATAATCTATCTGTTTCTGCAGATACTATTAATGAAAAGTCTGTTTCTGCAGACAATAACAATGTAATCCCTACGCCTTCTGATTTAAATGAAAAGTCTGTTTCTGCAGACAATAATAACGAATTCCCTATGCCTTTGCCTACGGATCAACTTATTGTTGTAGCGCCGCGTTAAAACTATATTGTGTCTCGATTGCATCCCGATACTACAGTTGATAACCTTCGGTCTTACATAAAACAAAAATTCCAAATTTACCTGATAATGGCATAAAAATTTTAAATTTAACAAGTCCCAACCTCGCGATATTTCATCATTTAAAATCATTACTCCTGCTAAATTATTTATTTAATAGTTAATAGAACGTTCTGGCCGGATGGATTGTTGGTAAAGGATTTGTATTTAGGGAAAGAACAAACCCCGTTAATTTACCAGTTAATCTTCAGTTGTACCATTGTCAAAAAACTAACTAAATCTCTATCTCTTCTCTATCAAAACGTGAGAGGTCTTAACACTAAACTTAGAAATATTTATTTAAAATCCTTTGACTGTGATTTCAAAATTTTGGTATTCACGGAAACATGGGTACAACCACTAATTCGTGACACTGAGATTTTATCTGATCAGTACCAAATTTACAGAAAAGACAGATTAAATAAATGGGTGGAGGAGTTTTTATTGCCGTTCATAATTCCATTGCCTCAGAACGTATTTTGGTTACGAACACCCTACGATTGAATTTGTTTGTGTTAATTAAAGTATCTAAATTGTAATTTTATTATAACTTGTTCATATATTCCTCCAAATTCAGACATGGATACTTATCTTATGCATTCAGCCTCAATAAAAGAGGTTTTATTATATCATTCCTCCAACGCGGAAATGATTTGTCTGGGGGATTTCAATCTGCCTAATCTAGCATGGGTCCCAGGAGAAAATATTGTAGATTATGTACCAGTATCTTCTATAGAACTTTCTACTGAGATGTCATCTTTTTGGGAAATCTTATTTGAGCAATGTCTTATCAAATAAATTCTATCTATAATGCAAAAGGTAAATTATTAGATTAATTTTTTCTTCTTCCTTACTTCTTCTGTGTGCAGAATCCTCCTTTCTCAGAGCCAGAGGATATGTATCATCCTACTCTTATGGTAGCCATTGAACTTAGTAACATTCAAACAAAACATACTTCATCTCAAATAAGTCACGTAAGTTAAACTTTGGCAAGACTAACGTTGATCTGTTGCGTTCTACATTGTCCAATATAAATTGGTGTTTTGAAGGTAATTTGGATTTTCGTATTTCAAGCTTTTATAAAATAATTAACAATGCATTAGAAACCTCAGTCCCACTTGTGAAAATGTGCTGTGATAGGGGTCCAGTTTGGTTTACTCCACAACTTAGGCGCTTACGTAACATAAAAAGCAGGTTATTTAAAAAATTTAAAAAAATCAATTCTACCATAAACCTTACTAATTATACAAAAGCTAGAAGTTTATACAACACTGAAAATTCTAATGTTACTCTGAATACCTAGTCAAGATGAGAAACAGCCTCTATAAAATCCTAAGAACTTTTATAAATTCGTTAATTCAAAAAGAAAAGTTCGTGAATTTCCCAGTAGTATGCGATTCGGAAGTAGAGAATCGTGTGAACCTAAGGAAATAGCAGACATGTTTGCAGATTTTTTTCAAAGTACGTATTCCAAACATTCTAATAAAGGTGTAAATACTCTTATAGTATTAATAAACTTAATCATTTTCCTCATATTATTCTCACATCAGATGAAGTGTTGAAAGGTCTACTTTCATTGAAATGTTCTAATTCACCGGGTCCAGATGGTGTAGTCTTCATTTTACAGGCATGTGCACCATGAACTATATCTTCCTCTAAAAGTTTTTAATACTTCGTAACCCTAGGGTATTTTCCTCTTATTTGGCGTTCGAGCTTTATTATTCCATTGCATAAAGCTGACAGTAGATGTGTTATTGAAAATTATAGGGGCATTGCAAAACTAAGTGCAATTCCCAAACTTTTTGAGCGTTTGGTACACAACGAGTAATCATTTCGTTACATCTATAGTATCACCGCACCAGCATGGTTTGTTAAAGGAGATCAACTTTGACAAATTTATTAGAACTGGCTCTATGTTCACCTGGATTCTCAAAAAATCTCCAAATGATATAATATACTGATTCAGTAAAGCTTTCGATACGGTGGTGCATAATTTGGAATTTGTTATATAAACTGACTTCATGGGTTGCTCTACAATTCTCCTAAAATGGATATCGTCTTATTTGCATGGACCGTACCCAAAAGGATCTTTTAATAATACTCTCTCTAAAAATATTACAGTATTTTCTGGTGTTCTCAGGGTAGCCATTTAGGTCCATACTTTTTGTACTTTATTTAAATGACCTTCATTATATTAGTAATCCAAAAATATTAATGTTTGCTGACGATGTTAAACTTTTCCACTCTTAATTTCCCACAACGAATCGCTTAATCTGCAACAGGACTTGTATTCTCTTGCTCATTGGGTAGTGTCAATGAATGTCATTAAATTTAAAAAAATGTAAAAAATTGTCCTTATATAGATCTCAGCATATGAACTACAACTATTTCATTGGTTCATACACAAACTGGATAATGTTGAGTCGTTTTTGATTTGGTGTCATATTAGATAATAAATACGTTTTAATTTACATATGAGTCTTGTGTTAATAAAGCAAAATCTTTACTAGGGTTTATTAACACGTTGGTCAAAGGAATTCGACGATCCTTATGTACCAAACGCTTATTTATCAGCCTTGTTCGACCTACTTTAGAATATGGCTGCGTACTTTGGACTCCTTTTTATAAAATATATTCAAAAAAGATAGAGTCTGTACAGGTTCAATTTCTTTTGTTTGCTCTGAGAGGGTTAGGATGGAATTCAAATGAACTTTCCCACTTATGAGAATCGGCTTAAAATTATCGATCTTCCTACACTAGAGAAAGGAGATTAATGCTTAGTGTATTTTATCATAACAACTTTGCGTGGTCAATTGATTCTGAGTTTTAACTGGTGAAATTAAATTCAATATCCCTCGCGAATACGCGTTATACATACCACTTAAACTAACATTAGCAAAATCGAACTATGAAATAAATAATCCTCTCCGAAGTTATGTGCTGATTATAATAATTATACAACACGATTTCTTGGTGTGAACCCTTGCATGTCATAACAAACTCTATCCTACGTTCCTAGTTTATAAAATAGTTGCCAGACTTAGTTTCTGTGATTTAGTATTTGTATTGTTTAGTTTTATTGTAGTTTAGTTTAGATACTTTAATATTTTAATAGTTAAACGGCTGATTTTCTAATGTAGCCGGTTTCCCAAGTTACTAACCTCCTATAATCCGGACTATGGGGTGTACGTGCTCCCTACGTTAGGGGAGGTGGCCCTCTCGGTCGGCAGGGGCGGGAG